>NC_143439.1:63970346-64240346 GCF_987193195.1 Phasianus colchicus | reverse complement strand
ATCCCATACTGTCAGTGCGGATGCGCTCCATGCCCTGCACGGATAGCTGCTCCAACCTGCGTTTGAGGTAGCGGTGTTCCCGCTGTAATTGTTCTTTAATATTCAGAGCTTTTCGGTCCTGTTCTTCCAATTTCTTAAAGAGAGAGAATATCAGTAAGCCAACAGATCGTACTTGTGTTAAAGCATCAGTAATTTCAGATCTTCTCTAATCAGTTCCTTTAGAGCACGAATTGATGATCAGACATAATTATTTCTGTTACCACCCTATAGAGCTCCATACAATTTCAGCTGGCCAGTCCAGAAGCAAATTGGTTTCACAGTAAAATACATGGATACACTAAAAGAAAAAAATTCCTTAGGGACCCTTTTGCCACTAGCAAAAGCTTCTCAGCTAAGACTGAATGATTGTTGCCTTGGTTCTGGGGAATATTTAAATCATTTTGTCAGACAAAACTGTCACCATCTTTGGTAACTAGTGCATGGCTCCGGTTTCAAGCAGAGTTTTATGGCTCTTTAGGTGAAACAGGAGAATTATCACTGTAAAGGAACCATTACAGGCTCCTCAGTGCTCCCCGTACGACTAGAGGCTATGGAAATTTTTACCATTTAAGAGTGCTTCATTATCAGTACTCCAGTATTACTTTATATATGAAGTAGGAGGAATTTACCAACAATTCCCTTCATTCTTGCATTTCTTTTTCCTAGCACTTCTCTGATAACTCTATGATAACCCCCTACAAAATCAGCACTATTAATCCAATACTTCTCAGCAAACAACCTGTGAATGGGTCCTTTCATGAATCAGCCCCAAAACTTTCCTGTTACTTGAATAAAATAAGGTGCTCATTTTGGAAAGAAAAAGAATACCTCACACTGTGTAAAATGCAATGCACTGTTGGTACAAAGGTAATAGCAGGGATATTCTCTTTTCAGATTTCAGCTGAATGCTTTTCCAATCACTGATAGCTATTTTCAAAAATGGACTACATAGCTAGAGAAGTAGAATGGATATGACTGGATCAAAAGCAGGAGCTACAAACAAAACACACACACACAAAAGGCAATTCTTTTAATCTAAGTGATGAAGTAAATTACAGGTTCTGGCAGAAAAAGCACTTATAAGCTAGACCAAATTTTTCTTTGAGCAGTGTTTACATGACCACTGAGATGTAGGAGATGTATTGGGAGTGAATACAGCTGCTGCTGACTCTTCCCTACCATGTGAATGAACCTATGTGTGGGTTTCTAGAGGAGAGTGGGGTGGGACAGCATACAACAAACCACGAGCCAAGTGACTGCAACGATTCTGCTGTTCTAATGCAACCCCAAAAGCAAATGTATTTATCTTTGAAAACATAATTGATATTACTCAACTCAGCAGCTTCCCACCTGAATGAAACCTAACTTCTGTAGTCTCATTGTAAGCCCAGGCCACACACTACTCAGATATGCATCATACGTAGGAACACGATGTTACAATAAGCAAATGGGTGAGTACATCCATGTGCACGGCACACCAAATGTGCCCAATTGATCACATTTCCTTTTCCTGTATTTTCCTGGCTGCAGTCCCAAACTCTAACAACTATTTTGAGAATGAATTCGGTGATTCATATCCAGGAGACCCAAAACTGTCCGATCTCTCAGGGCAAGTTTCAGTGTATGGGTGTGTGTGTGAAAAGTTCAGAACTAATTGCTGCGTTGGAAGGCCGGGGCAGTGCCTGCTCTGACAGTGCAGCTGGGAGGTGGCTGTCCAAAAGCCTGCAGACCTGTTGGAGAGGAGCAGTCAGGCATCAGAACAGTGGAGGTGGGTTCAGTTAGAATCTCAAAAAGAAAACAAAACTTCAGTTTCACTTTTGAGAAAGGAGGACTTGGTACCGTGCACGACAGACTGGGAGAGAATCCGCTCCTAGCTTTGTTATCAGCAGCTGAAATGTTAACTGCATGGCTAATCTCTCACACTTGCCACTTGTAAAAACACTTTTTCAATTTGTATGCATAAGCCCATGATAGGGGGGCAGCCCGAGACAAAAACCACACGCAGAGCCTTTCATGCATGTTAGCCTGAATTATAAACAAGCAGCCAAAATCTCCAATGGTCAAAACAGGGGTTGCTCAGCTGGAGTAAACGTGCTTACAAGAGCTGAAGAAGGAGCTGAGTAACCTTGTTTACAAGAATGGCTTTGCTTAAATTCATCCTCAGTGCTTTCTACGAATTACAGCCATTTCTGCAATTGCACTGAATGTCACTGCTGTACAGCAGCAGGCTGTTCTCCAAAGTATTCCCAGATCACTGGCAGCATTCAGCCTCTCAAGACACTTCTTACTTTTCTCTCTTTTCCCCTCTAACACTGAAAAAATGCCAGACAAATAATTACAGTCCTGGACATGGCATCAGAAACCTGTTCTTTAACCTTCTGCATTTAAATATTATCATCTATCTGTGTTTCCATTCCCCTGAAAATGATGAGAATGAAACTACACTGTCTTAGGAAAGAGGAGGGCTGAGGAGGGATCTCCTTTGTGTTGTCTGTGCACATGTCTAACCTGTACTGTTGCTAAAGCACAGGTGAGGTTTCATTTTGGTTTTCAGCTGGTGGCTCAGGTGTTGCTCACACAAAGCATGCAAAGGGAGTGGCAGCTATCAGGAGATGAGATTTTATTTTTGGTTTCTTTTAAGTGATTGGCACATGCTCCAGGATCTGGTTGCTGGGGTATGGGATGAGGGTGAGACTCATTAGGAGCTATAATCCCTTTGACTCCGTTAGTTATTTCATTACCAGTTATTGGTAGTTTTACACTGACATCAGTGCAGTACAATGCTACTTTGCTCAGTCCTTAAAAATGAGTACATTATCAAATAACACCCATGATATATATATGTTTTAATACAATGTAAACCATTAATAATCACAAAACCACCATTTTATATATCTGATACTGCAAAGCACATAAAAACCTTGATACCCTGAGTGAAAACCCTGCTTCTAATACAGACCCATAGAGCCAGAAAATCAGACATATGGATACAGATCTTGTGTGAAAATTAAAACTCCTCTCTATGGATACACATTCTGGAAGATTATGCTTTAAAAATATAAAAATACAGATGAATGTTTTTACCTTGATATGCATCTTAGCTCTTTTCAACAGACTTAGAGTGGTGTGTCTGGTGCTGTCCGGCCCAAGAGGCACAAGCTGTTTTAGCTGTTCCAAATATAGCCGGAGTTTAGCCCGTCTGCAATTATTAAAAATGAAGAGTGTTGTAGTAAAGTTGCACTTGAGTAGCACATCCTATATGCAAACACCATCTGTTTGCAGGATCTCTCTGCAAAACTCAATTCAACAGTGGCTTCCTCTCCCTTTCCTTTGGCAAAGTTTCAGACCAAAAGGTCACTTGAAATGTAGTAATGCTACTTGGCACATTCATACACTATTTCCATACCTATATTTGAAAGCAGTTTGCTCAGTCTGGTTATTCCCAACTTAAGGAAGGGGAAGTACACTCAGAGAAAGTAACTCAACAAAGGCTGCACATTGAATCTGTGGTTGAATAAAGAAGAAAAGTAGAGACTTGACCCCAACCTGGGTGGTTTTCCAGCCTGTGGGAGGGAGCAGAGGCTGCACACCGCAGCTCCCCGCTGCCCGATGTGATGGCTGTGCTCCTGCACTGCAAGGCACGGCTGCTTCCAGCTGTACCTCTCAGCCCTCACCATTGACCCTTCTTGCCCGTGCCCATGCACGAACCCACAGCCCACTATGAGGGAGTCAGAACAACACTTGGAGCAACACCAATGAGCTCCAGAAGTATCAGGTCCATCGCTCTTGTTCAAGTGATACCATTACCACTCCCAGCAACTTCTCTCCTGTATTAATGGCATCAAATCCATTGGTAAAGCATGAGGATAAGCAAAGTGGCATTTCTACAGCTAGCTGGTTTCCAAACTTTTTGTATTTCTTTAAGGAGGCACTGGAAGTACAACACTCCATGCAACTCTACTGTAACTGCCCAAAGCAGCAAACCAAAGAACGTTGCACCTTTCAGTTTTACACGATGGAAATAGATGCAGAAGCACTTACATGAGCAACATCTGTACCATTTTCTTTCCATCAGCCCAGACTGAACAAAGCAATGATCTGGAGCATGCCTACAGCCCCCACACAGCACTAATAATAAGCGAAGCGGATCACAAGTGTGACATGAATAATTATCTGTTTCCAATCTGCTATATGCTGCATGAAGGAAACAAACTGTGAAGGAAATCTAATGCTCCTGGTGAGGACACTCAAAAAAAGAATTCAGCATCAGTATCTGAAATGCAACTTAAGAGGATTCAGTGTAAACTGAATGACAAATGACATCATATCTGGAATGAACACTGTAACACAAAAACCTGAGAATGAACGGGGGAGAAAAAAGCAAACTAAAACCTAATGAAAATTCAGTGCTGTAATAACAACACACTGACATTAGTTCTGGCTACCTGTACATTAGTGGTGAATTGGTATGAATTCAAAGAGCATTTCTGTAGAATTGTTAATTCTTTCTTCGAGTCATTTAGGAGAAAGAGGTTATTGGTGGAAGTATGATTCAGGAGAGAACAGATGCCACAGTCTTTGTTTAAAGCTGGGGCTTGGTTTGTATTCAAGGCTCTACACCTAACAACCAAAATGCTTTTATTTCATGCGCAGCCCCATAGGTGGGAGCAGCCCCAGCTGAGCACCCCTGGGACTGCTGAGCTGAGCCATGATGCTGACCTTTACAGCAGATCCAAAGGATGAAGTGCCACCATCGGGGGCTACTAGGAGCTATACAGAGAACACAGGTAACACTTTATTTCTGTTTCTACAGCCTTTAATAGCTACCTATTTTTGTGTGTGTGTGTTTTAACTAAAATCTTGCTTCGGGCACTGAATTCAATCCATCTTTTTGTTTTCTAACTGGCCTCTAAGCATGCATGCAGCCATTGCGTCACTCAGTACAACTTGGATGCAACTCTATTTAGACAGCTGACAGAGAAGTGGGGACTGAGGATAAAGGAGGATGTGGCAAGAAAGAGGACAAGAAGAGTACCCACGTGGCGAACAGAGAGTTAAAGACACGGACCAGAATGACTGCTTGCAGTAATTAGAAGTATTATAACAAATACACAGAACTGTTAATCTAAAGTCTACTTAATATTCATGTTGAAATACATTAGTGGAAGCCAGGCTCCATACCCAACTTATCTGCCTCTTTTGCTATTTGAAGAAAGTCTGCTTACTGTAGGGTCACAGTAAGGGTTTGGTGCACTTCGTTAGCACCCGCCGGGGCAATGAGCAGAGATACATCCAGTGGGCGAGGCTGTGAGCCTGGGTAAAGCACTGTTCTTTCATGTCCTACGCAAAGCAGGCAAAGCAGGACTTGGCAGCAGTGCTGCAAAGAGCATATGACTGAAGTTAATAAGAATATTTTAACTGATCAATGAGAATAATTAAAAGGAGCTCGATATTAATAATAATAATGCCTTAAAACATTCTCTACACTAACACAGGCAGCACTAAGTGTAATAAACACACCTTGCTGAAGCACCCACTCCATCTTTTTTTGTGAGTGTAAACAAGGGGACATTTTCTTTCATTCTTTTACTCATATCTTTACATAAATGTTTATGTGGCTAATTCATGTATTGTAACACAAGAGCATCATCAATGGCCTGGATTATGAACACGGAAACTCCACCCTGCCACAATTACTAGAGTAAATACCCCACATTTTTCAGTTTACACATCTCGGAAAAAAACCCTCCAACAATGTAAGAGAGCACTGCTGGCATGTTGCAGTAACAGATCACAGCAGCAGCAAGGGACTCCGACTTCACAGCAGATAAATTGTCACACCCAGGATCTGTCAGCACTAACTTCTCCCTGGCTGCAGGGAACCGACAGCTTTTCCTCCTCAGCCGATGGGAGCCACCCAGAAGGCAGCTGCAGAAGTAATCCCAGCCTGAGCCCTTTGTGTTCTGCACATCAGGCCACATGCTCTACCTAGAAAATAAGCAAAAAGCTGGCTGGTCCAAGAGGAGCTGGGGAGCAGTCTCTGTGCCCGCGACGTGGCTCAGTGCAGTCACTACACTGCTCCAGCTCCAAAACACGACACCTTCACCCACACCACGCATGCTGTCAGGCGAGTAAAGCCGCTGCCTAGAAAAGCACACGCTTTTCCCCTCTCATGTGGATGCACAGAAATATTCCCCTCACTGTTGCTCTTGAATTTATCCGAGAAGTTAAGGACCTATAACAAGCCTCCAACAATTCACATACTCGAGCTGTGTGGAGGGAGTGAAGTGTTGAGAGAGAAGCCAAGCGGCCCACCTCAGACACTGCGTGTGCTTTTCTGCCCGAAGATGAAGACATATCGGATGGTCAAGACTCCATAGAACCATCACATAACCAAAGAATGGTATGGGCTGGGTTGGGTTGTGAACTCAAAGCCCATGCAGTCCCAACCCCTTGCAGTGGGCTGTTGCCCCAGACCAGCTCAGGCTGCCCAGGGCCAACCTGGCCTTGAGCACCTCCAGGTATGGGGCACCCACAGCTCACTGGGCAGCCTGTGCCACAGCCTCACTACGCTCTTAGTAAAGAAATTCCTCTTAATTTCTTCTCAGAAAGAGTGGTGGGGCATTGGAACAGGCTGCTCAGGGAAGTACTGGAGTAACTGTCCCTGGTGGTGTTCAAGAAGAGGGTACAGATGGCACTGAGAGACATGGTCAGTGGACACAGATAGGATGGGTTCACAGTTGAACTGTGAATGATACTGGAGGTCTTTTCCAACCTTAATGATTCTATGATTCTATCACTATCAGACTGCGTAAAAAATCGGTCTCCCTCCTGGTCATAAGCTCCTATTAAGTACTGGAAGGCCGCATTGAGGTCTCTCCTTCTCCAGGCTGGAAAAGCCCAACTCCCTCAGCCTTTCTTCATAGCAGAGGTGCCACAGCTCTCTGAGCACCTTCAGTGTTTTGCTCATGAGCAACTGTATCACATAGTCCTGTAAAGCTCTCCTAACGCTCATTAAAAGGAGCTATAGCCCCCCTGCATTAGTCAAGGCTCCCCTGGGGCAGCTGTCCTACAGCAGGTGGGTGGTTCACCACTTTCATAGAAATGACAATCACTTTTTGACAGCCACCATAACAGCTACTGACTGGGACTCCCCTGAACTGGCACTGAACCTGTGAAAGCAGCACGGGGCAACACTTGCTAAGTACTTCAGCCAAATGAACCTGCCAGGCCAGAGGGCCACGTGAGGGGTCTACCTCAAGGCAGCAAGCCTAGGTGTCCAGACAGCAAGCCATGCTCAGCAGGGCTGGAGATTCCCCCCCACAGCACTTCCACGAGTTCACTTGAAGGCCATGCTCTGCAGTCCACAGACTCCGCAGAAAGGCAAGGAGCCACGCTGGCTGAAGGAGCTCGGATTTACCACTCTTTTAAGACAGGCTGCGGTGCAAAAGCACGTGAGGATCTCTGACTCTAACCCATCTCAAAACTGCATAAATTAATCTATTAAATAGCAGTCAGGAAGCTTCCCCATAGGTATGAAATTCTGGATGCAAATATATTTTACACCAAGAAATGGAATGCTACATTGCAGAGGGGGAAAGAAAAAGAACAAAAAGCCTATTGTTTGCACTGGATAATCTCAATTCCAAGAAAACTGCAACAATTCCAAGAAATTCCTACATCTTCTTGACGGGTGGTTGCAATGGGAACAAAATACTCCTTGGTAAGGCCAAATAATGAAATAAGAGGCAATGGCTATGAGGTACAGGATGGGCATTAGGAAACAAATTTATTACAAAGGCAGTGCAGAATAGGTTGCCCAGAAAAGCTGCACAAGTGCTGCTGCTGGAGGTTTATCAAAATTCACATTGACAAAACCAGAGTTTTTCAGAGGTCCTTCCAATCAACAGTGCTGTGATTGTATAAATCAGATTGGAAAACCATAGTATTTCACTCACAAGATTGCACTCACTTAAAAAAAAATGTGCAGTTCAAACTGCCAGTCTTATCCAATACTGTGCTGTAGGTTTGTGGAGTGACCTGATCCACCTACAGGTTTTCCATGGGAGCACTCTGTAGCTTTTTTAGACACAGCGCAGCAGATAGAAATAGCCTGCAGACAGTTAAAAAGTAGGCAGCAAAAAGCAAAAAGCTGCTGCTCAGGCAGCAGCTGCACATCTCTCTGGTGGCGGTGAAAGTACGTTTCCTAAACCACACAAGTACAAATCAAGAGACCTAAATTGGGGTCTGTTGTTTAACCCATTGATCTGCACCAAGTGAACAGGAAAGGCAAAGCTTTCCTTTGGCAATGCATGTCCAAAGCAAGCTGCTTTACCCTCCCTGTGGCATGCCTCAGCCAGGCCTAAGTGAAATTACATGGCACAGACACTCATGACGGCTCACAGGTGGCAGTGAAAAATGCTGCCATGTCCAAGCATGCATGTATCACACCGCCTTGGTGGGGAAACCCACACAGACAGAGCTGCTGACAGCCCTCCACACATCTGTGATAGGAAGCACGGGGCAGGCATGTCCTCCAGGCTGCTCTTGAAGACAGCAGCAGCAGTTCCCATTGCTGACATCGTGCTGCTCGCTGCCTGCGGAAAGCATCAAAATGGCAGCGCTCATCCATTCCTCAGCAGTCACAGACAAGAGCACAGAGCTCAACAGATACAGGTCACATTCCTGACGGATCCACCTTGTGTGTCAAGACCTCAGTCCACGGCCTCTCCAAGTTAGAAGAGTGTGTCTCTCACACGTACGCATTCTTGTGTTGACTCAACGCTGGCTGTAACAGGGAAGGGCCGACTCTACCAGCAATGCCTGATGTCCCATGGGAAGTCCCAGAACAGCCCTGACTGCTCCATACCTACTGACCCCTACCAGCAGATTGCCCAGTCAGGACAGCCCGTTGTCTGGCCATACTGAGGTGTGTGCAGCAGGGATCTGAAAGCATGGAAGGGCATGAAACACTGCCTGCCTCACAAGAGCTGTGCCTTCTGCAAGATGTTTTCAGTGCTAAAAATGCTTGCATGGCTGAACATGTGTCTGTATCTCAGAAGTCCCAAATTTAGTCTACTAAACTAGCTGTGTCTACAGGAGGTTGACATACTCTTAAACCAATCGCTAAATATATTTACTTGGAGATGTTTTGCAAATGAAAGAACACTACAGATCAAACACTCAAATAACACTGAAAATGCAGTCATTAGAAGCTCCACTAGTGAAAACAACAGATACATTTGAAATAGGTGCAAAAATTTAAAAAATCATCATTTCTGCACTTCATCTATTTCAATCCAAGAAACAGACAGCTTCAGAGCCTGCCATAATGTAAATCCTCTGCTACCTCACAAGGAAAGCCCCCAGAATTTTTAATACAAACAACCTCCCCACTTCAAAAAGGAAAAAAAAAACTATAACAGGTAACCTGAATAAAAATTCTGAAATAAATCAAGGAGAAGCAATATTCTTACAAACTGGACAGAGTCACTGAAGCATTTTAAATTCCTCCTTTCGTGTTTCACATTTTTTTCCACATTTAAATCTATCCTGGTCCTGTGCTGTGCAATGAAGTTAATATACACAAGTTTAAATATAGAGCAGTTACTAAATTTTTCATTGTTGCATAATGACTAAGTAATCTGGATTAATAACATACCTAGGATAAAGTCAGAGAAGGATCTCTGCACCAAAAATTCACATCTGGAGTCAGATACACAGATTCTGGAGTCCAGGTACTTTGCAAATCAAAGGGGTTTGAGTTGAGCCCACAACTTCAGCTCAGAGACCGTTGCAGTGAACCATGGGGTTTGCTTCCTTAAGAAAAGTGATTCTATCTGCCCACCAGACAAGAAATTCGGCATAAAATACAGAAGTGAGTTAACTGCAGTCATAAAATACTGTGTTTTTACAGGAAGACTCTTCACACTTTTATTTACAAAGAGCCACCACCTGAATGGGGAGCAGTAAAGTTTTAGAGAGAATCAGGAAATGAGGATCTTTTGTGACACATTCCGGTCATGACTACAGACAGCATTACTGTTCCAACCCTTATCACTCGCTGTTTCTAAAGATGCCAACTCACAGCCCGCCCAGTCCCACCCAACCAGCTCAGGCTGCCCAGGGCCCATCCAACCCATCCTGCAGGCACGGGGCACCCAGGCAGCCTGTGCCTGGGCCTCACGTCCTCAAAGTAAAGAACTTCTTCCTAACATCTAACCCAAATGCCCCCTTTCAGTTTTAAGAGTCCGTCCCCCTCCTGCTTACAAGCTCTTACAAGAGCTCCATCTCTTTTTGTTTTTATGCATAATCACGTCTGAGTGGTGACAGAATTTTGCTATGGGTAGCTTTATGATGCTGAAAGCAAAATGTTTGCATGTTATTTTCTATATTCCTGGGTACCACTGTACATACATACAATGTAGATACAGACATAATTATATACCCCACTGCATAGCAGGAGTTGGTATTCAGGCACACCTGCTTTACTCCTCCATAAGATAACACTTTTCCTCAAGTGTCAGGAATGATATATTTACAGCTCTGCAATGCTTTTAATAAGCTACCAAAGATGATCCTGTACCAATTAAAATGTATTTGTTTACACAGGCATTTAGAGAGACTGTATATACAACTTCCATCTTAAGAAATTAAAGAAACTCCATTATAGCAAAATGCTTCTGAAGAAACCTTTCTATTAATGGTCCAGGCAGGATTTAGAATATCTTCAGAAAAAAAAAAAAATACAATGAAAGATAGCAGCCCTCCACTGAAGTATAAAATCTTGTCTCTACCATATTTTCCATATTTATTTCAGCCAGAAACACTTTCAATACTTTTTTTTCACTCTACAAAGGATACCTCAAACATATTCCTCGTTTTTCAATAGAGGCCCATATTCAAACTGCACAATCTACTTCATCTACACAACAAATTTACTTTAGTGAAAAGGAAAGAAAACCTCTTAGTATTAAAGCACTGTACCATGGCGAGGCACCCAGTGTGCTGCACTTGGACATTCTGATTGCTTCGAGATGTGTGAAATATTTGCTCACAGCTGAGTGCCTCGGAGTCAAAAACAGAAAATTCAGTAGCGCCCTTACAGCAAACTCCTTTGGTTTTTATTATACAAGGAAAAAATAAATCAAGGAAATAAATCAGCTTTCTGTAGATGTACTTCTCTTTGAGCTAAGAACAAAATGCTGAAATTTGTGCTGCAGGCGAAGCTTCATAGGTTTGTTCCAAATCATATTTTTTTGCCTTTGTCTAATATCCCCACAGGTCTCTGTACCTAAATTCAGCATGGAAGCATGGGAAGGTACAGCAGTAACAGATGGAAAAACCTGCAAGTGCCTGATCAGAGGGACTTCAATGCAACACCCCAACAATCTCTAAATTGGAGGGGTGTGGATTTGAAGGATGGACTGTTTGATGGATTAGGAACTGGCTGGCTGGATGCAGCCAAAGGGCTGTGATCAATGGTTCTGTGTCAGACTGGAGGCCGGTCACAAGCGGTGTCCCTCAGGGGTTGGTCATGGGACCAGTGCTCTTCAACGTCTTCATCAATGACACAGATGATGGCATTGAGTGCACCCTCAGCAAGCTTACAGGTGATACCAAGCTGAGCAGTGCAGTCAGTACACTGGAGGAAAGGAAAGCCATCCAGAGGGACCTGGACAGGCTGGAGAAGTTGGGCCCATGTGAAACTACTGAGGTTCAATAAGGCCAAGTGCTGGGTGCTGCACTTGGGTTGGGGCAACCCCAGGTGTTTTTACAGACTGAGAGCAGCCCTGTGGAGAAGGACTTGGTGGTCCTGGTGGACAAGAAGCTGGACATGAGCCACCAGTGTGCACTTACTGCCTGGAAGGTCAACTATATTCTGGGCTGCATTAAAAAAGGGGTGGCCAGCAGGGAGAGGGAGGTGATTGTCCCCCTTACTCTGCTCTTGTGAGGCTCCATCTGCAGTACTGCATCCAGGCCTGGGGCCCCCAGAACAAGAAAGACACAGAGCTCTTGGAATGAGTCCAGAGGAGGGCACTAAGATGATCAGAGGGCTGGAGAACTTCTCCTATGAAGAAAGGTTGAGGGAAGTGGGCTCTTAGAAAAGAGAAGGCTCTGGGGGACCTCATTGTGGCCTTCCAGTACTTGAAGGGAGCATATAAACAGGAGGGACAACAGCCATTTACAAAGGTGGATAGTGATAGGACAAGGGGGAATGGTTTTAAACTGAGACAGGGAAGGTTTAGGTTAGATATTAGGGGGAAGTTTTTCATTCAGAGGGTGGTGACACACTGGAACAGGTTGCCCAAGGAGGCTGTGGATGCCCCATCCCTGGAGGCATTCAAGGCCAGGCTGGATGTGGCTCTGGGCAGCCTGGTCTGGTGATTGGAGACTCTGCACATAGCAGGGGGTTGAAACTCAATGATCAATCATTGTGGTTCTTTTCAACTCAGGCCATTCTATGATTCTACAAATCAGCACAAAAGCCTACTTTAGCATGTATCAGGAGTTTCAATGGTCCACCTGCATTTTCAGTGTCCTGAATATTGTTGTATCTCTGTTTCTCTAAATTGAAACTGGCCAGACAGCTCCAGCAGTGAGGTCAGTGGTCTTTGGGTGCTTATGAATAGAATCCTAGAACCATCTGAGTTGGAAAGGACCTTTAAATGTCATCTACTTTGATTCCCCTGCAATGAACAGGGACATCTCTTCCCTACAAAGGCAATGTCTGCAAGTATATCTTGTAATCATTACCTTTAGAAGAGCTCTGAGCTTGGCCATCCGCAAGTTTTCATGTGAGCAGTGGTCAGAAATGAGTGGTGATGGTTCTAACTCTTACACCACAGAAGACAGAAAAAAACATCTGCTGCCTGTCATAAGGCTTATCGCTTCCCAACTCAATGTCTTCTGCACATTTTCACTCCAAAAAATATTTACATTCTCTCTGTTCCTCTACACCAATGCACACTGCAGCATTCGTAGTGTATTCTGTTTACTTTCACTTAGTGCCACTTCAGCCCAGTTGCTGAGCCAAGACCCCACGCCTTCAACTTTGCTTTTTACCTTCCAAAAGTTGCAGCTCATTCACGTTTTGGAGCACATTCATGTACCAGGACTACTCCTACATGGTTTAGCAAACATAAGTTGAAGGAAATACCTGCAATACCACAGATGTATAAATTTTTGGCCAGGCACGCATGTTGGCAGCAGCATACAAGAGGCTAGCTGGGGACAGGTGAACCTGGCTGCTCTGGGAGCAGGAGGCTCTAGCTGCTGACGAGAGGATATCTGGCAGGCCCTGCTGTCCACCTTGCCCTCTTCCCCTCTTTCTCCTTTTCCTGTCCCTCCAGCTCCTCCTTGTTCTGAATTACGAGCATCAGGCTACAACGATGTTCCTTCATCTCTCAGGGTGACCACAAGCAAATTTCTAAAGCCCTCTGCACTCTGCTTGCCACTGGAGGGTGGGCTGGGGAGGCCAGAGCATCCCTCACGGCAGCAGACAGGCTGCTGAGGGCCCCAGAGGCACAGCAGAAGACATGAAATCCCTATGGTGCAGTTAGTGCCTGTTATCATCTAATTCCTCCATCTCCTCCCACTCAAGTCCTCCTCCTGCCACTGTGAGCTGTCAGGGAAGTGTGTGAGTTGTGACACTGCTGTCTGCCCTCCAATGCTCTGTCGTTTGCCTGCAGACCAGCCCCACAGAGGACAACATCCAAATGGACTGCCTGGTTTCCAACTAGGACTGTTCCTCCTATGGACAGGGCGAGCAGCATGCAGTGGTGCACAGCAGTAAGCAGTGAGAGCAAGACCTGGAGGCAGGCAGGACACAGCAGCTCTGCCTGGTGCCAGCGAAGGCCACGAGGGAAACACAGCCCCAGGCTCAGCCTCAGGACTTGAGGACAGGCATCTGACCACCCTCACCTCCTCCCATGTGCCCGCACTGCTGCTCCCTGCAGCTGGGCCTCACCTCTATTTTATACTGCTCTTAGTGAACGGCAGCCACAGGGTTTAACAGCCCTTCACTGTCTCAGGTCTCGGAGATAAGTAACTGAAGCATGCAGAAATCTGAGATGTGCTTCTCAGAAAAAGTCAATCGGAATTTACAAGCTCTAGAGGGACTCCCAAAGCATCACAAGCTAACAATGGCAGCTGGATACCATTTGTCTTTCCTGCATGGTGACCATCTCAGAGTTGCACGTATAGGATTCCCCATCCTCTGACCAGAGGCAGTAAAATCTCCGACCTTGCAAGAGTGTGAGGCAACAGAGATCTACCATTATGGTAACTGCTAAAAGGTTTCACCTTTGCAGAGATTTGTTTTTTCCTCTGTAAACAAAACAGGAGTGATTTCAACCTAGATTTAGTATTCTAACCTTCAGGTTTTGCTCATCTACAGAAAACAGCTTTCTGCATTTTAAACCTTCAAACTCAATGTCAAACAAGTGTGAGTAATCCTTACACCTACAGAAGAAGAATTTCTGTTTCAAATGTCTCCTATTTTTAGCTCTGTTATCTACTGATTATCTTTTAACATTTACCTCCCAAACACTTGTGAGCACTAGCAGGAGGTGCCACACAGCACAACAGGCAGCGTCACGCTGCACCTACCTAACACAGGCAGACAAACAATGCTTGTGGGGAAACACACAAGTGGTGGAAATACATCTGTACATACCTGAAAGTAGAGTCTACAAAAAATAATTGACTGTGTTTTCACTAAATTCATTAACCGCTTTGTTCCTCCAGCTTCACACTTCTTTGTTTCACACATTAAAATGCAGACATTGCAACTGAGTGGTCCTCCTAAATGAGACCTCTCCAATCCATCTGTCTTACTGGCATCGTGTTTCTTAGATTACTCTGCAGGGAGACTTAAGATTTGGAGTTTGTCTGTTACCTCAGAACAGCGATAGACCAAATTAGGTAAGGCAGTGTCACTGCAAGATCAGCCCATCCCAGTATTGAGCAGCTTTAATTCCCACTTGAAGTGACATGAGCTGCACACACACACACACACACACACACACACACACACTCCCTCAGAAACCCCAAGAGTGCATGACAACTCCATCTGTACACAAGGGCAATGCTCTTTGGTCTTTGGCAGCAGTGGAACACAATATTCCCTCCTGCTCAGCAAATCCAAGCCTCCTGCCACAGGTTTGCAGTTCTGCTTTCATTTGCTGCCTTTCCCCATGCTCTTGTAAGGAATTCATCGAGGAACTGCAGAGCATAGGGTGAAGAGAACTGCATTTACCAAAATGAGGAAAATCTCTGTTATGAGCGGGGAGTTGTTCTTCAATTATCAGACTGTTTCCCCACATCAAAATGCTAAGCAAGAACATCATGTCTCAGGACAGCTGCCAACAGGAAGGATCTTCAAAAAAAATTAAAGAAATAAAAAGGGAAGGGTGGGGGGTACAGTGCTCAGAGAGGCACAGAGGAGTTGAGCTGTAGCACAGCACTTAGTGAAGGGAGCACAGCATAAGGTCCAGTAAGCTTCTCCTGCCTCACTTTATACCTCCCTGCAGACCTGGTTATTTTATACACACGCCAAATGCAGGAAGAAATGTGTTCAAGATTTATATTTTTTTTACATTGCTGTATGATGCCAAATTAATCTAGAGGCAAGTCAAGCTGAATTATTTTAGCTAAATTAAAACCATGCATTGGCTTCACACACTGAGCATGAGGTCTTCGTGTGGCAGACAGAAGAACTAAATGGCTTTTTTCCTCCATGACAATAAATGCAGAGTGTGAGGCCAGAGTCCCCGGAATAACAGATACCTGTGGCTGTCACTTAACTGTCTGCTGTATCTCTACATTCAAATGAAAAGGAAACATCAGGTACCCAGTTTAACCCTAAAGGCCATCTCTAGTGTAACAAACACCATAGGAACTCCACCAGGCATCACAGACATGAAACACCCACCACAAGCAACTACCGCTCCCACCACACTACTGAAGCAGCCATATCTCCATTTAGGCACCTATCAATCACCTTCTCAGTCTCAGAGGTAGGAAGCTCTGACTGGGAATTTAAGTACTAGAAATGCGTGTTCAGTGCTACTTCTTACTTCCATCTTTGCTTGTGCTGATACTTCCTGATCTGTATCATAGAAACATTAAGGTTGGAAAAGACCTCCAAGATCATCTAGTCCAACCATCGATCCATCCCTACCATGCCTGCTAACCCAAGTTCCTCAAGTGCCACCTTTACCCTTTCCTTGAACACCTCCCAGGGATGCTGATTCCCCCACTTCCCTGGGCAGCCTGTTCCTATCCCTCACAATTCTTTCTGAGAATAAATTTTTCCTAATGTCCAACCAAGCTTTGTACCAAACCTTCATGGCCATCCTACAGTTGCGAATGGTGGCAGCTTGAGCATGCACGAGCAAAGCTAATTGGCTTATAGGGGAAAGATGTGGTGGGCTTTGCTGTCTTTATTAGTGCAGACACTTGAGATGCCTCCAGCGAGGCAGCTGGGTGCTTCTTGTCCCTGCCAGAGACAGCAGGGTGCCTGCTCTAGCCAGCCCAAGACTGGCTCTGGTCCCAGGTGAAAACACCAAAGGAGAAGAACAAAAGAAAGAACCCTGAACTAATTAAGAACACACGTCCCCATACGTCCTGTAGAACGTCCCAAACTCTGCTACTGAAACCCTGTAATTAGAGGTGGGTAGAAAAGACAGAGTGTAGGTGCATATATAAACAAATACAGGGGAAGAATTAAATACACCAGCTGTAATTAAATATGGTCTATTCCAAGACTACAATGAATTCAAAGTTCAGCAACACTTTTGTAATATTTCTCCCCCAAAACAATGACCCAATCTGGTGCCATGGGACAGTGCAGAGTTGCAGATATCTGACAGCCCTGCCTAAAAGCTTAGATGTAGCTTGCCACAGCACATTAGTGCCTTGTTTATAATACACCTTCTGTTCTATTTCCTTTTCCACTGAATGGCACAAAGCTGACTGTCTCTGCCAGACAGGGTGCAGTTGTGCAGAATATGAAAGCGATCCATTTTGAGATGGCAAGGTTTGGAATGGCTCTTCACAACTCTCCCTCTTTCCTGGTTATTCCTTCCTCACAAGATTCAGCCCTAATTTCTTAAAAACAGTGTTCTGAAATTATCTGGTAGTAGAAAAAAAGCTTGAAGCTTAGACCCATTTGTCATTTGAGTATGTAAATCCATGCAATGGGAACCAAGACACTTGACAGCTTATTTCAAATACCTGTGAGCATCTAAACCCAATAGGTGCTTCTAGCCAAACATACACAACCAGCTCCCAAATTTCCCTATGAGAAATTATTTGCTCCACCCACACTGTTCATTTCAGCAGTCAGCACAACAGCACTTACCTGTCGGGATGAAGGCAGCTTTGTTAGGGGAATTAGAGGGTTTGCTACCTTCATGCTTTGCAAATACCAGCTACCGTGGTATGTACGACACACAGTATCTGTACAACTGATACCTGCAAACACCGTCAGTCCTCCTGACTTTAACAGCAACTGCTGAGTTCTGATAGCAACTACATGCCATGCAGGCCCCTCATTTAGCATCCTCTATCTTCGTTCAGTTATCTGAATGGAGACATCCATAAAACAAAGGAGGTAAATTTGTTAGGCATTAATCCCAAGGTGCCCATTGGGAAGACAGGACTCAAGCATTTCTCCAGGCTTTTGGAGACTTTTCACTACACTCAGAGGTAATCTTTCTTCTGAGCCTTCTGCTTTCTTGCTGTCAGGTAAAGCTTAGCTCAGGTTTTCTTAATGTAGGGCAGACAGCCTGTGACTAGAGTTATTAAAGTTAGAAACATTGCAACAGATGACCTCATGTACATGCATCCAAGCCCACACCTCTTCTGTATCAGCTACACTGATCTCCACATGCTACATAATTAGTTACACTAATTTATATAGAAAAAAAACTTGTGTAACATAAGCTAGGCTTAACGAGTAAAACTAGCCACGGAGCCACCCTGCTCTGATCTAGCAGGATGCACACAGCTCCACAGATGCAATTTCCATTTCAGAACGCAGCACTCCACGAAACCCCAGAACAACACTCTCCTTCCAAAAATAGGCAAAGAGAGACAAAAAAGGGAAAATCTCATCTGTTCTTGTGAGATGCACATTTTAGGACAAGAAAAGTCAGTTTTAACCAGATCACATGTGTGGGATTTTTGGTGTTTGTTTGTTTGTTTTTCAAAAAAGGCTCAAATTAAACTGCTGTGAAGGAAGAGCATTATGCTTTTTTTACGGTTATGATCCAGTGGCTGAGCAGAGTTTCCAGAACCACAGCTGCATGCTCCATGGCACGCTGTTCTACCACGTGTGTTGAGAAGAGAAACAGACTGGGAATTAATTGATCTGTGAAGGCATTCTGTGCAGCCGATCTAAGCCATGGGCTGTTATGCCCAAGTGTTTGCCAACAGACACCAAAAGGGGAAGGTGGCATGATCTGCAACAGGAAAGTGCATGCTGCTCAATTCGGAAAGCACTGCTTTCAATTTGGGACCAGGCCACACTGTACTCAGTACTCCAACAGCATAAACATCCCATGGAAACGGGACTAAAATAGAGCAGAAGGTGCCAACACAGCATGCAGAGGAGAGGATGGAACAAGAACCCCACAGAAGAGCATCACCTCCTGCAGACTAAGCTGGTACTTGAGTGTCAACCCCAACCAGGGACACCGGGTCACCACACACTTTGTGCTCAGAACGTGTCTGGGAGACATTAATCCACTCTTCTGCAAATCTGGTGCAAGGCCTGAGCTCAGCACCCATCTGGCCTTAAAAAGCAGAGCCACGCTACTGGTGTATTCATGAGCTCTGCACACTGTGTTAGGCATCACTGCTCCCAGTGCTCATCTGAGGGCTTCCACAGAGATGTCAGGTTGGGATTCAGTCAAGGATTCCCACTGTGTTACGCAGGCCTAGCTTCAAAGACAGCTCCTTAAAGCCCATTAGCTGGCTAAATACATTAAAAAAATAAATAACCAAGATCCACCTTACTTGCTAAGCTTTAAAGGCACACTGCACTTGCAGAGGTTGCACAGAGAAGTTATGGGAGCCTCATCCCGGAGGATGGCCAGGCTGAATGGAGGCCTGGACAGCCTGATCTAGTGGGTGACAACCAGCTCATGGCAGGAGGTTGGTTGGAAGTTGATGATATTTAAGGTCCATTCCAACCCAATCCATCCTGTGACTCTTTGACTGTCTTTTCCATGTCTAATTTAGCAAATTTCTTCCTTCTCCAATTAACAGAGCAGCCACCATGAGCATCTCTCCTCCTGTTTACAGAGGGCCAGCACCAAGCTGTTGTCTGTATGGTTGAAGGTGCCCACTGACCTCTGATTTGTACAAGAGCAGCCCGCACTTCTTACCATGGTGGCTAAGAACTGGTCTGGTCAATTAGCAGATGCTGAGAGTATAAACCACCACACAGTCCATTAGAGGCTCAGAGGAAAAAAAGCATGCACTAGGTTTCTCAGTCATCTTCCCTCTGCTCACTGTCTGTCCGGCCAGGAAGTGCAGAAGCCTGAACCCATATTGAGGCCCTGAAGTTCAGCAGGAAAAATGACATGACAATTTAGTCAAGAGAATATTTCAGTCAATTTTTCATCACTAAGTAAAAGCTCTGTTCAAAGCATGAGGATGTGTACATCTGTAACACCTGGAATACAACATTCTTTGCAGATTAATTCCTAAGCTTCATCTGATTAATGCACCTCTGCTTCTCAGAACAGCAGTCTAGATGGGAAAAGACTTTTGTTGGGAGTGCGTGGCCAGTGTCATGCTGCTGTGGGCACTGAAAAGACAACACTTCAGCACACTGGAATTTACAATGGCTACTGCAGCACGTTGTGTACGGCAAGCCACAGGTCTGACATCTGCTGAATATCTGAGGTTGAGGAAAGGTGAGGAAAAAACAGTGCTGTGCAAAGCTCTGAACACTTTGATTTCATTGATTTCATGGATTCATCAGACTGAAAAACATGGAACAATTCAACAAAACCACAGGATTAAGCTTTCAGTTCTAGGGGTTCAGTGTTTTAAAGACTTTGCTCAACGACCTCCAGAAAATACTTCTTAAGGCATTTTAAGACAGGAATCCTCAGCTGGAAGCCTGAGGTTAAAGCACAGGCAAGAAGGGGTTTGAGCTGGCTGAGGCCACGCCTTTCAAGATCCTCCAAGGCAGAACCAGCCAGGAGGGAGCAGGTATTTGAGCCATGTGCCTGCCTGCCCACAGAGGCAAGTCAGAATCTTATACATCATCTTGTTTAAGCAGTGCAAAGGTATGTTTACTGCAGTTCATCTGCAAACCACCTTACACCAACAGGAGGGTGTAGAAAGCCCTTCAATTGATGAGAAATGGGTAACAGTGTGGAAGTGCTGTTCTGCTTGTAAGACTGCGTGGTTCCCGAGACTCGCTATCGGGAGGTTTACATGCAGTCTGCACATGTCCTAGCAATGGCAGCAGATTTTATAGACCTATTACAACAATGATATCTGTACCAGGTCAGCAAGACCCAACCAGCTCAGCAATCTGTAGGCAACAGCAGCCAGATCTGGATGCTAAGGAGAAACATTAAACTGACAAAGGAGTGAAGCGTACTGTTCTATACTGCAAATTAATACCGTCACTTGCAGAACCAATTCCACCCTGTCCTGAAGCTGGCATTAGGGTGTGCCAGTGACAATCAGCTGGGTCAGGAAAAGGAACTGAGAGAAGCAGCAAGCCTCCCAAATCCTTCTGCACAGGGCAGCAGCCAGGCTGGGCTGCACTCATGACGATGCCCAGCAGCAGGACACACATGGATGATCCTTCCATGGAAGCATCCTATGTCCTCAGCTTCCAGCAACCCTTGGGGGATTTCCTGAGCTGCACTGTAACCTTTAAATGTGATGGATCAATGCAGTTGGATCTTTATGCGGCTCAACATACTAACTGCAATGGTAATTTGGGTTTTGAAAAAGCAGCTCATAGTAAAAATAAACATTAAGTATTGTTTTGGTATGCTGTTATTTCAATGACCTTTTAGTTCTAAGTTTATCAGCAACTGGTGAATGCACGCTTTTTATTAACTCTGCAGTTTACTAACACAGAGAAGCACAGGCAGAACTTAAAGACCACTATTCACTCTCCAAACAACAAGTAATCCTTTACGTAGGAAATTAATATAACAGTGATTGTGACAGTGCTTCTGGCAAGCTCAGCTGCACTTCTTTCATGATATAGCTGATGATCTATTAGAATTTAACTTCACAGGCACCAACTGTTATTCATCGGCTAATATTGTACATCACTGTGCTTCCATAAAAACATACATATATTTAATCAAATCTCATATTTATGTATACATATCTGCTTCATACACATAATGATGTTTGCCTGGCAAGACTTTAGGGTTAAGGACTACCCAAAGCACGGCACACAACCAAGGACCACATTACCTTCAGCACACACAGGAACACTTTCAGCCTCCCCCGATCAGTGTTGTAAAACACCACAGATGAGGGTCATTCAGAAAAGTCAAAGTTTTTCTTCTACTAAAATGTTCTGCAAGTCAGTGTATCTCATGTATTTCCCATCCTGATCTTGCACTTTTAAAAATCAGGTTGTGGGAGACCACAACCTACCCAGGTTTAAGCAGCATCAGAGCTTTTAGCAATATGAAACAGCATGCTTTGAGCTCAAGCAAACTGCTTCTTGTCCCACGTGACACCCAGAGTACAGCTGAATATCTGTGCTCTTCCCCCTTTCAGAGCTACATCCCTTAGGAAGCAGGACAACGTCCTTAGAGCAGCCCTCTCCCAGGGACCATGCCTGCTTTTCACTGGGATGGGATGTGCTGGTTCCTGCAGCAGAGCACCTGCAGGGATGCTGCAGGGCTGGGTGCTGCCTGTCAGAGACCTGTGGTCCATTTGCTCAGAACCATTATGCAGCCCCCTCTTAGTTATATTCCTTAGTGCCTCACAGGGGCATACCTGTTTGAGGAATGCACAAAGGACAAGTTTTACTGCTGCTAATTCACTTCTTCCCACATTCTTGATTAACAAACAAAGAAAACCCACAGGGAAAAATCCAAGAGACCTGGCAGAGGCAGGAGATAACTGTCTGCCTAAATCAAGCCAAAGCACTTGCTCAGCTTACAAGATGGGAACAGCAACACGTTCCCTGTCCATTTCGAGGAACACTGAAACAGAAGCTTTTTCTTCATTTCCTCACTAATTCTTAGAAGCTGTGCTTTAAAATTCTTCAATTTTCAGAGGTTCTGCCATCCAAAGGCCGAGATCTCAACCTCATAGAGCTCCATACAGCCAGGCAAAAGGAGTGAAACCTCCAGGAGGGTTAGACCAATATGGCTGCCCAGGGCTGCACGTGCTTTGCAGAAGGGATGCAACATTGTGAGGCCACTTTCTCCTGCAGCACTGCACCAGGAGCAGGGCTGAGTCCTGCATGAGTACCATATTAAGATCCCAATGCAGTCCTGAGAAGGATATACCTTGTTTTTCATGCTGCAGTACAGAATTATCTTAAAATAATGCAAAGGAATGAGGTTAAGACACTTGAATCTCTCGTGGATTGTTGGTTTTCACATGGGGAAAGCTAAATTCCTTCATACAGGTGTCAGGTTAGGGCCATTTCAAAATTTCCTTGCAAGAGGTCCTAAGTGCCAATGTACTTCCTATTTATGCTGCTCAGTGAAAGCCTATGGATACAAAGCTCTAGAAACACTAACAAACAATATATACATGTATATTATTGTATATTATCCACATTTAGGAGGAAGTTTTTCACTCAGAGGGTGGTGATGCACTGGAACAGGTTGCCCAAGGAGGCTGTGGATGCCCCATCCCTAGAGGCATTCAAGGCCAGGCTGGATGTGGCTCTGGGCAGCCTGGTCTGGTGGTTGGTGACCTTGCACATAGCAGGGGGTTAAAACTGGATGAGCATTGTGGTCCTTTTCAACACAGGCCATTCTATGATTCTGTCATCTGTCCTTAGGACAGATTTCTTTCCTCCCTGCTTTTTATTTAGGCGTTTCCTGCTTTGTGGCCCTGAGATGTGAACCTTAACCACATGGCACCAGAGTGGGCAGAGTAGATGAGTCCTTACAGAGTTTCACCAAGATGGACCACATTCAAGTTCTCAGCAGGACATCCTTCTGAGGCTTGCATCAGAGAGAAAGGAATTTGATGAGTGAAGTGCTGACAAACACATTACTATAGCTTTGATCTCAAGTCCATCCTACAAGAAGAATTCTGCCGGAATTATATCCCTGTTTCCATTTCTCTTCCTCTCAGCATCCCCTCAATAGCGCACCAGAAACCAACCCAGCACATGAACACACTCAGAGAGCAGGTGTTGCCCTTCCTACTGATGTCAAAGTCAGAGCTAAAGCCCCACATGTGCCACGGGAGCGCAGGGCACAGAGCAGCACAGCACAGCACAGCACAGCACTGCTGAGCGGTCGTGCGGCGTTCTGGCCTTTGGGAGCAGGGAAGGAGAGCAGCCACTGCTGCCCCAGGGCCTCGCTGCGGCTGGGAGCCATTAAACTTTACAAGACGCCTGATGGATTTTAATGCCATTTTAGTAAAGCAGAGCGAAGAACAGTACGGTCGGTATTATCAGCTCATAAACCCACTGTGCTGGAGGAGGGGGCTGTTAAAAAACAGATTTTACAAGAGTCCTTCATGCCAACCCATTAGGTAACTAGAATTAGGCACATCTCACGTGCTTTGGGAACACCGGTTTGCACATACAGCGTACTTGCACTGATTTGCTACTCACACCAATCATCACTATTAATAAAATCACCACGAATAATAAAATCTGGCTTCAAGTGCAGCGAAACCTGAGGAGGTGCAGCAAGCAGAAGCAGCTACAAGTGTTAGTTGTGTAACCACAAGCACACCTCGCAGTTCACCTATTTTGACCTTGAGATGGCAGAGAAAAGAGATCTAACGTGACAAACACTACCCAGTGCACCACTATGCAGATACAGTGCAGAACTGAAAGCAAGAACAGAACTTGTACACTGAGCAGATCCCACTACTGCCCCTGCATCTCCTGCAAATGGTGCTGTGCTGCTACAACACATTGTGGTGGGGCAGGGGGAAGTGGAGGCTCAGGGTGGAGAAATGACCAGGGGGAAAAAGGAGGGATGGGCACTTTGAATGGTGACAAGTCAGTAATGGCGGAACGGGGAGAAAGGAGGAACAGAAGCGAGTATCCAGAAAGAGGGTGGAAAAGAATAAGAGAGTGAGAAAGGAGCGTAGCTGGGGGCAAAGGTGGTTTTTATTATTTTTTTTTTTTTAATTGAGACCAAAGGGCAGAATTCTGCACAAAGCTTTTCTCTTGAGGACTGATCTCACTGCTCGAGCCACTGCCCTCTGCAGCCCAGGCCTGAGTTCCTCCCATTTCCAGGATGACCACGTGGCTGTTAGGCAGGGCCACATTTACTCATATTACAATTAAACTACAGGAAAGCATGTTGGCATGCGAGGGAAGTGATGACCGAGTTGCTACGTCACTGTGGCCACAGAACAGATTGAAAAAAAGAAGAGAAAAAAACATGAGAAAACCCCTAGTGAGCTCAGTCCGGCAGTGCCATCAAAACCAGCCTTCAGCCACCTCTCACACATTCAGAAGCAGGCAGCTAGGTGTAGCTCAACCACACTCATGCACGCACTTCTTTGATCCATGAAACCCAAAATACCACAAACTAATGAAAAAGGACAAAAGCATCCCAAAGGACGTGGATAAAAATGACCCCAAAGATTTTCCTGTATGGTGCACCCGAGGCAGTGATCCCACAGTGTGGGGCTGGGTACCTTCAGCACACTGCAGTGATCTGAGTGCATCTTCAGGCACTGCACGCTGCAGCCAGACCTCACGTGCCAGCAAACCCCAGCAAAGCACAACAGTTTCCAGAACTGTGCAAATATGGAGCCTTTACAATCCACGTCTTTGGGGTCTAATGAATGCCCACAGTAACTGCAGAGTTTCCCAGCATCGACTGCCCCACATCAGAGCTGCAACTCAGGAGCCCATCTGCAGCTCTGGACCAGTGCAAGGACAAAAACATCTCTGTACGTACCAACATGCAATGCAAGTTCCAAGATCAAAATTAACTGTACTTTAGGCATGCTTTTAAAACAATAAATACTTCTGTGTGACTTCTGTTCCCCCCAAATAACCCGCCTTAATCACAATATTCCTCCAGCAAATAGTTGCTGCAGTTGGATTCTTTATTAGTAACAGTGCAGTTAACCAGTTACAGCTTTAATTAGGCAAAAGCTAATTATCAGAGGTGATTCAAAAATAGCACACTGAACAACATAAAAAAAAAGCCAACAGAAAAGCAACATGATATCTATTAAATTTTAGTTGGTAAAAACCAACACTTAAAAGATTTCATGCAGAACGAAAAGATTTCCAACAGAATACTCTGAACTAAGCACAGTCACTCTGACGTCAGCCACACATCCTTCAATTTTCTTTTTTCACAGGACTTACCTATGTTTTTCTAGTTCGTTGTGTGAGGACCTATTAGAAAAAAAAAAAGAGAAGTAATATTAGAGAACAAGGTAAATACCAGGATTTGGAACATTTAAAAACCAACACCTGCATAAGAGCTCTCTAAAATATATACTTCTATGTATTATGAAACAGCTTTGCTTTTAAATCACTTTTACATCTCTTAAATATTTCAAGGTACCAAGTTAATCTCCATGAGTAAATGGTGGGTTGGGGGAATTATAATAAATTTGCATTAATAAAGTTTTCAATAGATTCCAAGAGTGGATTGGATATGAAAAAAAAATGATCAGGTTAGTATTAAAAGCAGCCCACGAGATTTTTATCTGCAAAGAAAAGCTGTGAGGGGGCAGCAGTGTTAGGAGATCTGAGTGCCGATGATAAGGGGAAAAGCACCCAGCAAGCTGGCGTTGGAGCCAAGGAGAAGCAGAGGAAGAAATCAGCAGTCGAGCACCACTGTTGACATCTTAGTGGCAAAATAAAGGAATGCTCTGAATTCTTCTGAGCCTACAAACAGAAAAAAAAAGCCCAGTCCCTGAGCTGGCCACACTGGTATGCTATTCTCTTCCAAACTAACAGGCTTCGAGATTTATTTTTTTCCCCCAGCTGATGCCTCAGGTTTTTGTCATCAGAAGGCAGCCCTAACTTCTTGGGGATTTGTTTTTTTTTCCAATTGATTCAGCTGGAAATACTGATTTTATTTATTTATACAGCTCAGACTAAAGACATTCCCAAAACAAAGTTACTGTCACCACTTTAAACCCAGCAACTTCCTGGAGTATTACTTCTGCCCAAGCAGCACCATGTGCAGAACGTTAAGGACCACTATGGGGTGAGTGTGGACACCTCGAGAGCAACGTCCCCCTGACCAACATGTGCCCCATACAGCAAGAACTGCTCTATCTGTGCCCACTTGCACCCACAGTACCTTGATGAGAGCTGCACCATGAACATTACCTCTCTGGCCTCAGAGAGGAAAAGAGAAAGAGTTCATACAAAGGAATAATCATTGAAGAAAGCCACAAGCAATTTATTTCAGGCCAGCACAGCTACTGATCCCACAATGAATTAAGTGAGCAGCCCTCTGTGTGGTAAGGAAAGCCCAGGCACACACAGCGTTCAGCAGTAGTGCTGATCCGCTTTTGACTGAGAGCATCCCAGTGTTGCTACCGAGACATCAACTAAGCAACCATTACCTGCTATCATTTGCTGAATAGCCTATGGATTATTTTTATAACTTGTTACATCAAGTGAGCCACATCCAGATAGCATAGATATTCTTCCAACACCACACAAGCACTCTCCTGACCAACACACTGAGACTGAGAATGGTTTACAAAGATATTCTGTGCTATGCTGGCATTTCAAGTTATGGTTACTGCATTTTAACATCTTTACCATTTGACCCCAGTAAGGTCCCTATTCCCATATACACTTAGATAGATAGATCAAGCTTTAGCTCCACAAGAAGCAAAGAACACCACACCCAACCAGCCAGTGCTCACAGAAACACACAGAAAACAAATGCTCAGTCTGGAACCGTTCTGCACAAAGACTGGGCAGGCTGGGGACCGTCATGGGGGCAGTCATGGAAGACTCTGAAGGAGAAGCAGCACTAGCAGATGCAGCCAGGCCAGCTCTGGACCACACTCCCATTAATTAAAACAAACTGCTCCAACACCTCCCTTCTTGGGACACAGAACCCACTCGATACCTGCAGCATGAGAGAACTGCACCAGCAGGAACTGAGCATGCTGAGCAATGCTGAACCCTTGGGGACAGCCTGAGAACCAAACCTGGAGAGCTGACATCCATCTGACCATTGTTCTACCTGCGGAGCAGCCTTTGGAGAAGAGGAGGCTCAGGGGAGACCGTATTGCTCTCTACAACAGTCTGAAAGGTGGTTGCAGCAAAGCCTCTTCTCCCATGTAAGCAGTGATTGGACAAGAGGAGGCAGCCTTACATTGCACCAGGAGAGATTCCAGTTGGATATTAGGAAAAGTTACTTCTCTAAGAGCGGTGAGTTATTGGAACAGGCTGCCCAGTTGGTGGTGAAATCACTGTCCCTGGAGGTGTTCAGGAAACATGGAGATGTGGTGCTGAGTGGCATGGGTTAGTGGGCATGGTGGGGATGGGTTGACAGTAGGACTGGGTGATCTCAGTGGTCTTTTTCAATCTCAATGATACTATGAAATGCCCTGCAATATGGCAGGTGCTCTGGAAAGATTAATCAGAAAGTACAATAGTTTTCGTTCATTTGGTTTCTTTGGGGGAGGAGAGATGAACCTCTAAATACTATTTACTTTCTCCTTCCACACTATAGCATATTACAAGAATATCCATCTGCTTATGCTCCTACTGCAACTTGAAGTGAGAGAAAAGTCAGAACTGCTCTGCACACAAACCAGCACTCCAAATGCTACCATGATTTCAGGATGGAGGCTTTTATTATTTCACTGATACAGGGACTGGGCCAGGAACAAGAAGATAGATGGATATGTGTGTTTATAAAAGAACACATACACGTATTTATATAGAAGAACCAGGCCTATGCAGCAGTTTTCAGACCAATGGTCTGTGGAGCCCTTCAAAAGTGGCTGCAAAAGAAAGAAGACTTCTGGCATCGAACTTAAGTCCTCTGTGCTGGATTGTACATCTCCATGCACAACTTCAGGGAGCTGGGGGTAATGCTGGTAAAAGAGTCAGTAAAAAACCTCAGCCAAAAATGGGAAAGAGACACCAACAATCATCATCAACAAAGTAATAGATCCAGGAGATCAGGAGTGCTGTTTGCAGGCATGGTGGCCCAGGATAGCCCTAACACCATCCAGTAAAGGGCAAGCAATCAGCCAATAACCAAGCAGCAGTTTTCTTAGTGAATGCATTGTCCAAAGAAGGTATGGAAGAGGGAGGAGGAGCCAATAAATACAGGGAACCCTACGTCCACACCTGAGCTGCCATGAGACACGCATGGAAGTACTGCAGCCCATCACCTGCACTGCCCTGCATGAGGAGTGTAACGCTGAGCCTGTGTACATATGCATCCTGCCCCGTACTGACTGTTCTGGGGGCACTTTCCCAGTTACTTTAAACTGGACACACCACTTACAATGTTCTGGTGTGGAATTCATCCAGCAGAAACAACTTCTGCATTCTCCTCACAGCCTTGCAAATTGGGCTGCACACTTCCTTACACAGCTCAGGCCCCTGGATCCAAGCTCATACTGCTTGATGATGGCCATGATTTTGTTTCCTTCCCACTGACACCAACACTGCAGCTTCCAGGCACTGCAGGCTCAGCGCAGCTCATCACTGGGAAAGGAGCAGCCGGTAAGATTTATCACATTAGGACCAAAAGCATCAGCATTAAAAACAAGCTGAGGGATATTGATTGCTGTCCCTCTGCCGACTGTTTTAGGAAAGCAGACTCAGAGGGATCCATCGAATTCAGAAATCAGAGTCGTCATCCCGACAGCCTGTGCTTTCTTCTCAGCCTTCCGCAAAACAAAAAAGAACAGAAAAATAAAAGTCAGCTCTGATCCCTACGCCGTGTGGGCACGGAGCGACATCTGCGCAGAGCCAGGGGCTCGCTCTGCAGGGCACGTGCTGCCTCTCGCCGTGAGCCAACACTAACAGAGGAACCCGGATACGGAGCTCTGTTTTTATTTGAAACACCAAATGCAGCTTTCTCCCCTTTTTACACATAACCCTTCGCCAGAGCGCAGCAAAAAGTACAGCGCTATTTATATAACACTCCGACCAAAATACTGACTTTAAGAGATAGAGAAGATATATTTATGAACGGGCCTTTATTTTGCTTTCGTCCCCCCCCCTCCATAACACAGCTCCTAAAGGAGCAGGCCAAACACTGCACCACTGACGTCCAATTCCTTTCTCCACGAGTCAATGTAACCGTGACCTCAGTGGACTGGCATCCAACACACTGATTTCAGTTCTCATTTTACCTTATTTCTGACCCTTTCGGGTCAGGGACGCTGCTGCCCCTGTGCTGGTACCACGCTGTGCCACCAGCTGCATGGCAGTGCAAATCCACCTCACTCAGAATAAGAATACAGGATTCCAGCACCAAGCCCTTTCCCACTGTGTCCTCTTCCCTTTTTTTAATAGAAGCACAGAAATATTTGGGCTTTCAGGTATCACGAGGACAGAACACAAGGAAATCCAGCTACCTGCAGGCCAAGCTGGGTTCCTACCTGAGCCTTGCTAGCAAACGTCACCAAATTTCCAATCTGTGTCGTGCTCCTCCTTGGCACGCTGCACACATTATCTCTCCATTTCACAGCAACCTCAGGGAGACATCCAAAGGTTTGTTATTAAAATTTCCAAGGCACAACCCCGCAAAACCCAGCTGCTTGCTTTATGCCCTTTCTGTAATTCCAGACAGACATTAACCAGAGTTATCGGACTGCACTGCACTGATTTAGGAGCTACAGTTATTGCTTGGTGAAGAAGAGACATTTATTATCCTGCGGTCAAGTAGATGATAAGCATTTGTGCAACAAGATGTGAGCTGGGTTTACCTTTCCTCCCCCCAAAAGTTAATTGCAGGCTTCTGCCTCTCTCAGATCTGTTCTCCTTGCACAACAAACACGCAGCCTTACTGGCCACAGGATTTGGGTCAGAACTATTGGAGGAGCACAACTCTGAATCTCAGCAATGGACATCAGAGAGAAAATGGAGCAGCCTGGTTCATGGGACACAGTAATGAGCACATTGCAGGAAATGTGGCCAGAAGAAATCACATAAAAACAGATAATTTTCATATAGAAGAGAAGAAGATGGCTAAAAAATGTCTGCTAGCCACTAACCACCCTGCAAATACCCTGCTGAGCAACAAGCTGCTAAAGAACACTTCCAGTTTTGATCCAAAGGTATCAGTAGGCAAAGCAAAAATGTGAAATTCCTGCAGTGGACAGTAGGCTTATAGATTTTGATTGATTAAATGCAGTTATGCTGCTGTTTTTCCTGCTATGAATCCAAATCTGTCATTTAATTCCCACAGGGAAGCAGGCAGTGCTTCAGCCCAGACTCCATTGCCTGGTCCCAAGGGTCAGCACCCTTCCTCCCATTCTGCTCACAAGAATCCCAGCCAAGATGCACCCCATTCGGCAGGAGGATGGAGGCTCCAGGTATCATAACACCGTATCAGTAGGGAAAGAAGCTCCTTGATGAGAAACGAGGCCCTTCTGCCTCAGCCCCCCAGAAAATCTGGAGCAGCTGCAGGGGTGCTCTGAGCCCCCACAGGCAGGCAGTGTGGGGAGGAATTGCAGAGCAGCGCGGTGCGTGGCACAGCCTCCTGCTGCTGACACTTCTCCCCTCCTCCCCTTTCCTCATTTTCCCAAAATGAGGAGGAAGATGTTTTTCATGCTTACATATATATATACATATATATATTTAGCTCATGAAGCGTGCAAAACATACATACATATATATATATCAGTTTTTAATCTGATCAGACAGTATAAACAAAGGGAGCTAAGGATGCTGCAAGCAGCAGGACATAAAAACAGATGACGAAAACAACCAAACCCCTGCAGTTTCGAAACGTGCAGTTCTCTACTCCTTTCCTTCCCCTCCAACCTTAAGCACGTATTTTTGTATCTAAGAAGAAAAATGCAGTCATTAGGAATAAACTTCAGACATGTATGCACTCTGCCTGAATCTGGAACGTTGATGTTCCAAGCCTCGAAAAGGGTTGAAGCAGAACAATAACGACAAACACTTTGCCCAGTGCTTCACATCACCACGACCACTCCAGATCCTCTGAACTTTGGCCAGTCGTCTGCCCCTGGTAATCTCCAAGTTGCTTAGGGAGACTTAACGGCATTATCCAAACTCTAGTCTGGGGTTCAGACCCTGCAGCCTATCAGTTCCAAATAATAATAATTAACAGCGATGCTGGTGTACTTCATGGGGTTTAGACTGGATGTTCTAATGTAAAGATCACTTTCCCTCCTGGAATTCAAACTCAGAGGCAAAGCTGATCAGCAACAGCTCCAAGTGGGAATGGATGCAGAGGTGCCCACACAGCTCTGCAGGCACACTCGCTCCTAACACAGCAGGATGCTGCATTTCAGCAATGCGTCTTCACTCACAACCTGACAGCATCCACGCCACGCAAAACAAGCCTAGCAGTGCTGCCTCAGGGCTCAGTTTGGGAAGCACCACTTCATCCCATAGCACAAACTCATCGCCGATCTAATCACTGCAGCAAGGAGGAAAGAAAGCACAAGGAAATGTATAGCTGGCATGTCACAGGATTGCACGGTGGAGGCTGGCACTGCTGCATGGTGAGGACCAAAACGAAAGTCCAAGCAGGTAAATTAGGATGCAGGATGGTAACTGCAAGCAGGCATGCATGCCTCAGCTTCCATAACACGAGCAAATCTGTGACCAGAAATCTTTTAATTCTGCTGTATTTGATAGGTTACAAATCCTCTCCTAAAAACTCCAGAAAGCAGCTTACAGTTCAGGTATATGGTATTTTGCAGGGATGACAAGAGACCTAAGAAAGGAAATGATGGAATAATAGCTCTGTAAGTAACACAGCTTTCCCAAACTCATGAGACACAAATAGTCCTTAAGGTGCAACGAGCACTTTGTGGTGGGAAATCCTAGAAGCCCTGTTTAGATTAACCATGAATTTGTTTCAAAAGGCAGTCAGCATCCTTTGAGTAGATAGCTAGAAATCTCCAGGAGCAGAGTCTCAGGAAACATCTCCCACTCCTGATGACTCTCTAAAAATGAACTGACATCTCTATACTCTGAAATGAGACAAAAAATTTAACTGAACCCAAAACCACGTCCAAGTGCTGCAGCGAGAAGGCAGCAGTGTGTGCCTGACTTACAGCAGGGGACTGGGAACAAGCAGCCTCCCCCAGCAGCTCTCTGAGGTGGGCAGGAGCGGGGTGCCAGCTCTGCCTTCCCAGGGATCCAGCTGCCAGCTTCTGATTTCAGTCTGCATCTGGGGCACCCTGCAGGATCCCTGCTGGGGGAGCGAGAGCAGCGCGGGCCCACCGAGCTCACGGCTGCTTTGCAAAACAAGTCACGTGCAAGCCGAGTTCACGTTAGGCTATTCCAGAGGAAGCACCGTGCCCAGCGGAGTCGGCGGTGGGGCCAGGCCCAGCCGGGCACAGCGACTCCGGAACAGCCCTGGAAGAGCCGAGCAGCGCGGAGCAGAGCAGCAGAGCGAGGGCTGGAGGAGTTCCCAGGCGGGGGCCGGCACCGTCCCCGTAAGACAGCCTCCTGCACGTACACAGCCACTGCCGGAGCAGCAAACAAAGCTGCAGAGAGCCTGCGCGCAGCCGCCCTCCTCTAATGCCATCGCAGCACAGGTAGCGCTGCGGGGAAAAAAAAAAAAAACAACAACAGGCGACGGCACAACGAGGCAGGCGACGGCCACGGCGGGCCACGCGGTGTGACAGCGGCACGCCTTGGCCGTGCTCCAGCATCGGGTCGAGCCCGCTTCGGTACCGTCTCGCTGCCGTACCTACGGGAGAAGTTCAAGCACGGGGTCGGGACCGTCCCGTGCACGCGGTGATCCTGAGGCCCCCACGGGGGAGAAGGTTATAAATAAATGCTGGCGGGGTGGGGAGGGGGGGGTGGGAGGGGTTGAATTAGTGCCATGCAAAGAAAGGGCTGCGTGGGGCCCGGGCAAGGCGCCGGCAGAGAGCGCGGAGCAGAGCAGAGCCGTGGGGGCGGCCGGCCGGGAGGAGATGCTGTACGCGTGGCAGTGTTTATATGAGAGATCAAAACAGAGCCAAGCCCATCCAGGGAAAAATGGCGACTCCCGGGATGGGGGAGCCGAGCCACAGGGCTGGCTGCCGTTGGGATGGATGGGACGCGGCACGGCATCGCGGGATGCGCTGCGGCGGTTACCTGTTATTCGGGGACTTTCTGGCCATGGAGCCTGCCTTTGTTTTCTTTCTGGAATAGTCACTATCGAAGGGTAACACTGATGCATAGCCATGTTCTGCTTCTAGGGACAAAGTCAGCATTAGTGGCAATATATTTTTTCCATGCATTTTTTTCCTCCTTTGCAGGAACGCTAGGGGTAAAGAACAGAATTTGTTTGCGGTTGATTTGTTGGGATTTCATTCCGGCATCTCTTAAAGCAGCGACACACAGCGCAGACACGCCGATCGCACGCACAGCCACGCACACCGATCACGCTGATCACACGCACACCGATCACACACACGCACACCACACACACAAAAGCGCAACACCCCCCCAAGTGCCACCGCCTCCCCCCCTCCCATCCACGCGGCTGAAAACCACAAGAGATACGAATTGTATAGACGTGAAAAATAAAGATAAGGAGCAGAGCGGAAAGGCGAGCGCCGTGCCCGGCCGCGGGCAGGTGGTGCGCGGGGCCCGGCCGCGATCGCCTCACAACAAAGGGAGAGCGGCTCGCGGCGCTCAGTACCTCGGTCTCTTCTCTCCAAGTACTCGGCCGCCTCCAGGAGAATTAACAGAGAGTTCAACTCCATGGCTGCGTGTGAGAGGAGAGGAGAGCAGAACAGAGCCGAGCCGAGCTATGCCGAGCCGAGCCGAGCCGAGCCGAGCCCCCCGCAGCCCGGCCGCTCCACTCCGCGCCGCGCCCCGCGCCGAGTTCACGCGCGGGGGACTTCCAAGTCCCCAGTTATAAGGCACCTCTCTCAACCTACATTGACACACAGCCGACAGGCAGCCCTCGTGGCCAATAGGAAAACGGGGTTCAGTGAGGGGGCGGGACGAGGCGCCTCCATGGGGCCAACCGGCGGCCAGAGCCCCCCTCCCTTTTCCTCTGGCTGGGGCAGGGAATGTTGACAGATCCCCATCTCGCCTCCCATTGGCTGGCCACTATAGTAACAATTTAGAAGCCGAAGCTTAGCAACAGCACGTGGTGGCCCGGCCCCCTCGCGCGCCAATTGGCTCGCTTCTTGCATGTTAAGCAGCTAGCTGGCGCCGATTGGCCTGGTGGGCGCTATGCAAATGAGAGCGGGGAAGGAGCCAATGGTGCGGGAGGGGCGTAACATACAGCCGGGGGAGGGGCGGAGGGCGGGGACGCCAATGGGCGTGGAAGAGGCGCGGCGTTGCCGTGAGGAAGAGGCAGGCGGGGCGGGGCCGCGCAGCGCTTCCCGTTGAAAACAAACCTGCGGGCAGGCAGCGCTCTTCGGGAAAGCTGCGAGAAAAGGGAGGAGGGGGTCGAGGAAAACAAAAACAAAGCGGGCAGAGGAGGCTGAGCGCTCCCACAGCCCTTCCGCACAGCCTCTCTTTGCCGCGGGAGCCGAGAGCCGCGGCGGGAGCTGCGGGACCGCGGAGAAGCGGCAGGCCGCGCGCAGCGAGTGTACTGCGCGTGCGCGGGGCGGGGCGCGCATGCGCTGTGCGGCGCAAGGGAGCTGTGGGGCCGCGTGGGACGCGGCGCGTGCTGTGCGCTGTCAGCTCAGCGCCAGGCGGCTTTCGGCCCGGAGCTTCTCTGAGGGAGCGGGGGGGGGGGGGTCAGAAAGAAGCGGATTGGGATGAAAAAGATGCCAGCGATTAGATAACGGGGATCTGCGTAAGAAAATGCCTGGCGCGCGTATCTGTGATCCCTGCAGAAATAGAGTTAAAAATCCATCCTGCAGGAAAACCAAACAAAAAAGAAACCAACAGCGAAACGCCCGAGAAACGCAGCAGCACCGCCCGCCGCCTCCACGGCTCCTGCGGCCGCCTTCCGCCACCCAGCAGCCACCGCCGGCACAGCCGCCGCCTCCTGCTGCTGCTGCTCCTCTTCCTCCTGCTGCTCCTCCCGCTGCTGCGGCGCTGGGCAGGAAGCCGCTCGCCGCCTCCCCGCCCGCAGTGTCCCATTGGCGCTGCGGACTTGGCCTCTTTATCTCGGCTTGCTGCTGCACAGCTGCCGCCTGAAGATGCGTCGGCTTTCGCGTGAGGAAGAAGTTTTAAAATAGATGGGTTTTAAGCGGTGCTGCGAGTGCGCGTTGCTTCGTCTTCCGTCCAGAAGCGCTGCGGGCTGTCAGCAGCCCTCCTGCCCGCCGGCACTGTTGAGCTGTTTGAATGGGAGCTGATGAGGAACGTTGTACTTCGCTTTTATTCTTTAGCGGAAGACATCAGCTCCCGTGGGTTCAGTTACAGGTTCGTTTTAAGAGGAGAACAGCAGTTCAGGTTTAAAATAATATTACTTTTTTTTTTTTTTTTTTTTTTTTTACAGGAATGTAGTAAGACTTCATATAGGTAGGTTTCTCATAAAGTAGTGCTTCCTATTTATTTCCATGGAAACTACAACAGATAGAACACAGCAGCATTATTGAATAGAGCAAACTCTCAGCTGCAAAACACTTTTTTCCAACACAGTCACCACCATTAGCTGTGCCTTTTCACCATCAATAAACAAGAGCCTGCATGCTGCACTCATAACAGGCTGCACCAGTGGAGGTGACCACTGTCACCGCTGTTGAAATGCAGTGCCCACTGCCCCACTGTGCTCACATCCACTGTTTGGTCTCCAGAAACGTTCAGCAAGCATCTATGAATGTCAGTGGCTGCAATTTTTTTCTCACATGGAGGAATTCAATTTAAAACCTTTACTTCATACACACTTCCATGTTAGATGCCATTTTGTAAGACTGCCCCTCTGCTGCCATCTGTCACGCAGTGACAACATGTAATAGAACATTGGTGGGAAGGTTCAACCTCTACTGTCATACCACCACCATCTACCTCTGAGAACAACATCATAAAGCAGGAGGCATTACTTTCGGAGCAACCCTCATACATTACACCTGATGTTTCACTAGTCTATCTTTTCCTCAGATAAGTGGATGTGACATGGCTGGAAAACACTGCTGATTGCATAGGATCATTAAGGCTGGAAAAGACCAGTGAGATCATCCAGTCCAACCGTCAGCCCATCCCACCGTGCCCACAAAACACATCCCTCAGTGCCACATCTCTGCATTTCTTGAACATCTCCACAGACAGTCACTTCCCTGGGCAATCTGTTTGATTGCCCCACCACTCTTTCTGGGGAGAAATTGTTCCTAATATCCAACTTGAGCCTCTTCTGGCACAATTTAAGGCCACTACCTCTCATCCTATTTGGCCCAGTTTCCCACAATGGGACAAAATACAAGGCAGTATTGTAAAGAAATACTGTAAAGAAGGCAGCCTTGTAGCTGTAATTTAAGAGAATGTTATATCTGCTTGGAAAAAAGTGTGATTCTGTAAATTACAGAGAAGAATTCAAAGTATGGATGCCAACAGTAAAAAAAAAAAAAAAAAAAAGAAATTGCTCTAAGATTTACTTGTTGCCTAAACTGTTGAAATTCTGCGTGAGGATGAGACAGTAAGGTGTTCACTGTAAACCCATAAACATTAACAGTTGTTTTGCTGTTGTCTCCACTGGGAGTACATTTAAAAACTATTTCACATTTCTTTCTTTTTTAAAATAACATGAAACTATATGTGAATAGGTCTGCATTATCCACATAGGAAAGGAAGTGCCCTTTGCCTGACCGCATGCATTAAGGCACGTAGTAAAGAAAACAGAAAGATGCACAAATAAGACAATGCTGTTCACTCCTGTAGCCAGTGGACTAGTGGGACCTCAGATCTGCAGAGCATCTGTATTTCTTAGTATGTGTGTCTAAATGCATCTTATAGTCTTTTATACCCATGCTGGGCAGTCACGCAGCCAGAAAGGAAGATAAATGCAATTGGTGTACAAATGTACCTTGGTGAAAGCAGGGTGCACTTGTCCCTAAAGCAGGGATTCAGCTATTGCTTTGCCAAGGCTCTGAGGGCCTGAAGCTTCTCCTGCTCCTCCCCACCACTCTTGACCCACACTGTTCACCTCTGAAGGTTGTGCATGATTAACTGTCGTGCAGTGGTGTTAAGGGCTTCAAAATAGGCCCCCCTGGAATTCTGAAAATAGCTGATTTCTGTTCATGATGGCTCTCAGTCTGAGTTCTAAACTCTATTTTTTGCTTGAGCAGTTAGTGCACATGTAACCACACACAGACATAGCCCCTACAGATGACATCCAGAGTAAATCCACATGCATTTAGGTAGGAGCGAATGGATTAGCTCATACCAAACAAATGCTGTATATTGCATGCATCATGCAAATGCACACATTAACCTGTAGTTGCATTGAAGGAGCTTTCTGCACAGCATGCAACAGTGCACTAGAGAACTTAAAGCAGGTTTACCAAGATATTTCCTTGAGTAAGTTCTTCTCATGAGGTATCACTAAAATTTCTAAAACACATAGTATGAATTGGACTGGATATAGTTTTCTTTGTACCCCTGATCCAGGACTAGCTTCAGAGAGGTCAGCATAGAGGCACAGGTGGATGTGAAACTGAACTACTCTGAGAACCGAAGGACATGCTCTAAGATGCACATGTGCTCAAGGGCTTTGCAGATTTGCATCTCTAAATAGCTTTTTTCCATTTCTACAAGCAAGCAGCAGGAACAGCTGAGTGCTAAAGAAACAGCTGGCCTCCAGTGATAGAGGGTGGCTGTCACTTCATGGTGAAGTTTGCAGACCTTTATATTTAGAAACAGAAGGGAGAGCCATCAGTAGCCACACCCCACAACCTCCTGCTCTCTGTAGCTCACTCACAGCCCATGCTTTACGATAGGAGTGCCAGTACTTACATTTTTAAATGCTGTCATGCCTTTCCTTTCCAAAATCCATCAGTGGTGTGACATGGCATGTGAGCCTGCTGATGTCAGAACCACTTCCTGTCCTGCACTGCAATAGGGGCAGAGTTCTGATGAAAATCCATACTTACTTACATACTCACCACATAGAATCATAGAATCACAAGGTTGGAAACGACCTATAAGATCATCTAGTCCAACCATCTTCACACTACCACTGCTACCACAAGCTACTAAACCAGATCTCGCAGCTCCTCGTCCAGATGTCTCTTGAACACTGCCAGGGATGGCGACTCCACCACCTCCCTTGGCAGGCCATTCCAGTGCCTGACCACTCTCGGAGAGAAAAAGTTCTTCCTTAAGTCTAACCTAAACCTCCTCTGGTACAACTTGCGGCCATTTCCCCAGGTCCTGTTTGTTGCCTCGCAGAAGAGGCCAAACCCCTCTTCACCACAACCTCCCTTCAGGAAGTTGTAGAGTGCAATGAGGTCTCCCCTGAGCCTCCTCTTCTCCAGACTAAACAATCCCAGCTCCCTCAGCCGCTCCTAATAAGCCTTGTGCTCCAGACCCCTCACCAGTTTCATTGCCCTTCTCTGGACACGCTCCAGGGCCTCAATGTCTTTCCTGTAGTGAGGGCCCAAAACTGAACACAGTGCTCGAGGTGCGGCCTCACCAGTGCTGAGTACAGGGGATGATCACCTCCCTGCTCCTGCCAGCCACGGTATTTCTAATGCAGGCCAGGATGGCGCTGGCCCTTTTGGCCACCTGGGCACACTGTCGGCTCATGTTCAGCCGAGCATCAACCAACACCCCCAGGTCCCTTTCCTCTTCACAGCCATCCAGCCACTCGTCCCCAGGCCTGTAGCGCTGCATGGGGTTGTTGTGGCCAAAGTGCAGGACCCGACACTTGGCCTTGTTGAACCTCATTCCATTCACCCCAGCCCAGTGATCCAGCTTATCTGAGTCCCTCTGCAGGGCCTCCCTACCCTCAGGCAGATCCACACCACCTCCCAACTCGGTGTCATCGGCAAACTTACTGAGGGTGCACTCAATCCCCTCGTCTAGATCATCAATAAAGATATTAAACAAGATAGGCCCCAGTCCCGACCCCTGAGGGACACCACTTGAAACAGGTCGCCAGCTGGACTTAGCTCCATTAACCACCACCCCTTGAGCACGGCCCTCCAGCCAGTTCCTTACCCAAAGGAGTGTGTACCTGTCCAGACCATGGGCAGCCAGTTTCCCCAGAAGAAGCCTGTGAGAGACCATGTCAAAGGCTTTGCTGAAGTCTAGGTAGACTACATCAACAGCCTTTCCCTCGTCTACCAGTCTGGTCACCCACTCGTAGAAGGAGATGAGGTAGGTCAAGCACAATCTGCCTTTCATGAACCCGTGCTGGCTGGGCCTGATCCCCTGGACACCACGCACATGCGCTGCGATCTCACCCAAGATGATTTGCTCCATTACTTTCCCCGGTACTGAGGTCAGGCTGACAGTTCCCTGGATCCTCCTTACGGCCCTTCTTGAAGATGGGAGTCACATCAGCAAGCCTCCAATCCTCTGGGACCTCTCCAGTTAACCAGGAGCGCTGATCGACAGCCGAGAGCAGCTTAGCAATCACCCCGCCAGCTCCCTCAGCACCCAAGGGTGTAGGCCATCCGGGCCCGTGGACTTGTGACAGTCCAGATGGAGGAGGAGCTCTCTGACATCTACTCTTAAAGAAATAATTAGTCCTTACACGCTTTTCAGATTTGTCTCATTACAGCTACCACCTCTTCCTTTCTTTCAGCTTTTTAAGTTCCCTATTGTATCTTACCCCTGTGTCCAAAAGCCTGGTCTTGTTCACTGTGCCTTGAAATCCATCCCCATGCTTCCTTGAGTATTGCAAGGCTTAGTTAATTAACAAAGAGCTTTAGTTGCCTTCCCACACAGGAGATCTGCACTCAGAACTGGCACTGACAAGCTCTATCTCCTTGTCTCAGCACCTCACATCCCATTTACTCTCTCATCTCACCTGTGATTCAGATCATTAACTCTCGTTTCCTAAATGCAGAAACCAAAACACCTGAAAGGTGAGTGGAAGGAAGTTCAGAAGCATTTTGGCAGTGCCTAAGCCTGGTCTGAGATGCTTTAACTATACCTACTCAGCTAAATAGAGCAGGGCTGAAGATAACTCTCCAGCCCTGATCTCAAACAGCAGATACCCACTGGACCCAGAGCCATGACAACAAATCAGTCCCTACTGACCTGAGTCACCCCTGTCTACTAAGGTGATGGATTCTGTGTGCAATGCTCACCAGCCTAGCTTACTGCCTGCTCTGGATCAGTTGTTTCCTGCAGTTTGAATTGATGGCTTTTCAAAACCAGTTGAATTTGCCATGTTTTTGTTTGCCATTTTGTTAAGGTTTATGAAATGCTGTTTTGACTGAAAGTCAAATTTGAAATGCCAACCCCTTATAACATCCTTTCCTTGTTAATTGCAACAGTATGAAAGGCAACATTTGTGTCTTGGCATCCTTGAGGGTTTGGCTGTGGATCTTGAATGCCCCCTGTGCCAGCAGTCCCTGGGACGTGCAGTGTCCTGCTCCTGGCCCTGCAGCCGTTTCTGTGATGAGGCATGAAATTATGCTTAACTGATTGAAGTGAGGCACAGATTGAAAAGCTTCACCGATTTACTCTATTGGCCTGCTCCACGTCAAACCCCATTTTACCTAAGCTATGCCTGACAATTTTGGATAGCATCTTCCTAAAAAAATATTCATTGATGCTGCCGCTCTCAAAGTGCTTTGTGGAAGGCAGTGGTACTGCTGCCTTCATTTTAAAAGACAAAAAAGAAACGGAGACATTGACAAAACAACTCAGTGTCAACTGAGCTGGGGAAAAGCTGGAGATAGGACTGGGTACCCAGTTCCTAGTGCAACATGTTGGACATTATGTTACACTCCAAAAGCAGGATTTATTATTTGATTTTGATTCCAAATCACAGACGCATCATGGCTTTATTATATTCCTCTGGCATAGGGAGGGGACCTTGTGTTCATTTGTATCGCATTAAAGTGCCACAAAATCTATAGCCTAGTGCAGTGCAAAAAGGCTTTGAAGAAACTATGAGTCAGACCCACTTTGTGTTAGAATGCTTTTTAGTGGCATGGGCATCTGCCTGAAGTCCCTGTCTGAAGGAGCTGCTGAATTAAACATTTCTGCTTTAACCCATAACATTTGCAGTCAGGCCTTCTTATTAGGATACTTTGATATAAGCATGCCATATAGCACTAAAAGCATATTCCAACTTGCTGACATGATCATGTAGGCTGTCTTGGTGCTTAGCACCACTTTTGCAGTCCAGGAGAGAGAAAGAGAGCAGGGTTGAGTACATGTTAACAAATGGTGATGAAACTTCAGAAATAAAATCAGTCAGCTGTAACACAGCCTCAGTTGCACCATTGAACATTATGGAGCCTTTGAACACTTAAAAAAAAATAAAACATTTTCTCACCCAACATACCTGCCTTCTGTGGGTCTGTGAAGCAAATCTTGTCTATTGAGTTTGCAGGAAGAATATCTAAAAAATTTGTATTGTTGTTCAATCTGAAAATCCATCTAGATTTGGAAGAATGAGCTCATTTGTCCTGTTCACAAACAGAGCTGTTAGATGTCATTTTTTTCTAGAATATTTATTACAGGTAAGGAACAAAGAGAAAAATATTGGAGAAGTAGCCTTACACATCTGAGCATAGAATTCTCTCACCTGGATGTTCAGACATCCAAGATCAACTGAGCTGTACACTAGGTGAATCAGATTTTGAGATGAAAAGGAATTACGAGTGGATTCTTAATGTCTCATATACAGCCTTTCCTCAGGAGCCAAGCTATGTGCTAACATATGTGGGAGAACATATTTTCATTCATAAAGGATTGATGTCTGTGACATATTTACAGGCCTGCAGTAAATAGGTAAGCAAATCAGTAAGTTTTGTTCCCAGTAGGGAAAAATTAATGCCTGATGAGGCTGATGCAGATCTATGACTGGGTACAAGGTTCTGCCACTTGTGTTAGCCACGAGTGGATCCAGACGAGTCTGGAAGAGAGTAGGTGTATCTTGTGCTGTGCAATAGTGATAATGCTGTGTGTTTCTGCAGCACATCCAACATCTGAGACTGCTCAGTCAAGCTTTGCCAGTTCAGGCCTTTAATAGATATTAGTAATTAGGTAAGCAAAATGCAGTTCAACTGAACGAGAGAGGAATCAGTATTGATTCTAAACCTCATACTGCTAGTACAGTTGGGCCTGTACCACTGCAGTAGAGATAAAATCTGGTGCATCAATACACATGGTCAGGGGGAGATCAAAATGGCCCAGGTGGTAAATAACTTGGACAATTGCCTGCAGCACCTAAAATTACAGAGCAGCATAAAGACTTGGCAGGTGAATAGTCAGCAGATGCTGTATTATCTCTCTATTTGCTTTGGATGTTTGGGTCTGACCCAAAACATATTGAAATCAATTTGTATCTTCTCTGTTATGATAGGCTGTGCACCAGGCTCTGATCAGCTGTGGGCCTAATTAAATGATTTTCCTCATTGGAAGCTAATTAACCCAATAGAGGAATGAAACTGAATGCTAAATGAAGCACCATATCTGTAACATACGCTTTAGAATAAAAAATTATAGGCTTGATTTCTCACTGTCTTATGTAGTCTCTTATGCCACATAAAGCAAGTGCAATCTCCTACTCTCTTTTATGGGTAAAAATATAGAAACTGAGTGAACAGTCAGACAGAAGGTCTGCAAAGACCTCCTGGGCCACTCTTGCCTGGGACTGGATGGAGTTTTGTACCTCACCATGAGAAATTCAGACCCATCACATTGTGGTGACAGGGTGTCTGCTATTCTTGCACAAAGGGTAAAGCAGGTAACATGAAAATGTGGAATCTGCAGTAATTAATTAGATAATGGGAAATCAATCATGCTAATGGGTACGTAAACGTTGGCAGGCTCTAAACATTACTGCGTGGATGGAAGTGATTTAGTGAACACTTCTGTCAGAGGTTGTGGGTGGGAGGCTGCAGAGCTCTGGCCAGCAGTGATAGTGTGTGGTGCTTTCCTGTGCTGCTTCACAGCTCAGCTTCCAAGTTGAGAGCTGGCTTTAGTGCTTTAGTTGACACACTGAACTCCAGCAAAAGGAGGATCTTTGCTCAACAATCCCATGACTCTTCTGTGACAGGGGTGGAGAGTAAAAGGCATGGCCTCTAAGAGACACAAAATTGCTGAAAGCAATGCACGGTTGGATGGTGATAGGACAAAGGGTAATGATTTTACAGTAAAAAAGGGGGAAGATTTAGATTAGATATTCAGAGGAAATTCTTTATTCAGAGGGCGGTGATGCTCTGGCACAGGCTGCCCAGAGAGCTCTGGGTGCCCTGGAAATGCTCAAGGCCAGGATAGATGGGCCCTGGGCAGCCTAAGATGGTAGGGGGCACCCAGCCAACAGCAGGGGTTGGGGGTGTGAGCTGAAAGGTCCCTTTCAACCCAAACTATTCAGTGATGCTATGATTCTATGATAAGTTCTAGTCATGCCAAGTAACTCTGTCACCTATACATTTTTGAATGAAATGACAAGGATCATTTTAAAATGTCATGTATATTGGCAGTTATCCCAGAGGGTGTGAAAATTAGTAGAAGTACATGCCTGGATAGAAAAGGTAGCTCTAATGTTCACAGGTGCACTGATGGAACTTAAAGCTTTAACTTCTAATGAATATCTCTCTGGCATTTAAGGACCCCTGATCTACACCTATGAGGGACTGTAATTAAAATCCAGACTCCTGTGAGCTCTGAAAGTCCCCAGAGGCAATGAAGTCTGATTGCTGAGCAGCAGTACTGTTCACTTCTGAAATACTGTCACAGGCTGCTCCAAATATGAATGAATGAACAAGACCCATACAAGAGGCAGCTTTTGTCATCACTAAGGTGGCTGGGCAGGACCAAGGGATGGTCGTGTCCTTGTGCAAAGCAGTGCAGATCTGCAGCCCACAAAGAAAGAGTCGGGCTGGATGCTTTGGTCCTGCAGAGCACTGGTTTGTGCTTGGTGAGGGATAAAAACCCAAGAGATGGCGGTTTGTTCGTGCACACCATGTTGCAGGTGGGGTGGACTTATTGCACAGAGCTGCTGCCATTAGCAGAGGAGCATATTGTGTGTCTGTCCTGACATCAGGTAGAAAAACCCTATCTGCTGGCTCATCTCTCTGCTTACAAGCTTGCCTCTGCTTCCCAAAGAAAGATAGATGCTTTGAGAGTATGACGGCTTAATGAGGAGGAGGTAGGAGGTAACATCTGAGTGTGACCTCTGCTTTCATTGTTTGTTTGTGCCTTTGACATCTCATAAAACACATCAAACCACCCCAAATGCACATATCTGGGCTTTTTGTATTGAATACTTGATTTTTTTTTCAGGATTTCAGTTACCTGTGGAGCCTGCTATTTATTGCATGATGGTTTTTGCCACTTAGGCACTCCACTTAATCAGATTTGTAAATTAATTCTCTCCTGGGGTTTCTCTTTGTGTGCTCAGAAAGCATAAAAAGTGTTCATGACACGCTTCAAAACACACTGGTTACATTAGTCATCCTCTCAGCATAATAGTTTTATGGAGAACACTTCATGTTAAAAAAGTCCTTTAAACCAGTGTCTTTATCCTACTTTTGATCCCTGCAGTTATGTTACATGTTAGTAAACAGCTACAGCAAAAGCTGTAATCGTGATTTTTCTCTGGAGGAATTACCTACTGTTTCTGTCATGAAATATCTATTATTATTTTTTCATGATTTATTCAACTGAAAGCATTTTCATACTGGAACCTGACCTTTTCCCAGCAGCTTGGAAGCTACTTGAAAAAATCAGCACAGCTGAATCATTGCATGCCTCATGCCTGTTCCCCATCACCTCTTTGCTCACCAGTCTTTCACTTTGTGTTTAACAGGAAACCAGCAGATAAATCACTGCTTTAAATTTCACAGAATCACAGAATAGCTTGGGTTGGAAGGGACCTCAAAGATCGTCTGTTTCCAAACCCCCTGCTGTGGACTGGGCTGCCAACCACTAAGTCAGGCACTAGATCAGGTTGCCAGGGCCTCATCCAACCTGGCCTTGAACACCTCCAGCGATGGGGCAATTTCCTAGTTACTGGGAAAAAAAAAAAAAGAAAAAAAAAAAGTAGAAGCTCCTAAATATTCAGAGGTTCAGAAAGGCTGAAGCAGTTGGAAAAAATAAATAGGCAAAGGGAAGACCTGAAAGCAAATGGGGATTTCACATTGCTGATGCTGGGATCTTGCAGACATTGCCAAACTCTTGCTCGTGGTTATATTTGCCAGAAAAGGCCAGAAGCCGTATGTTGGAGAAGGATGCAGTAGCAGAAAACACTTTTATCTGACAGAACAATCCGTGATCCTGAAAAGAGAAAGCTTTGCCTTGAATCGCTGCCGAGGGGAATTTGCTCAGCACAGTGGGGAGGAAGCTGGCTCTGATATTGTTCTCCAACAGGACCTTCGGGCTTTCTAGACACATTTCTCCCCAAACCATTTCTCTCTCAGCTTCTCTCATTCCCTGGATCTTGCCTCAGAGCTGTGGGATGGCCAGAACCACCAGGAATTCCCCCAGTCTTCACCCTAGGGCACATGTGATGGCAGTAAATGCAGATGATGGAGCCCCAGAGAGAAGATGGAGGGCAGCTATGCCCTCCAGTGTTTTCATGGTCCTTGGTCACCTGGAGAACCTGAGCTCACCCAGCTGCTCCCTGGTCTCACACATTTCTTCCTTCTAACGTTGGTTTGCAGTGCATGAATTAATCCCTTCCAAATGTTCCTTCACTTGGAACCAATTCTGGGAAACAGGAAAGTCATCCACTGGGATGCATCTATGGGCCAGGTTGGTGGGTCTGGACCCTACCCGTGGGTGTCCATTCACCTCTGCCACAACTTGAGCTTCTCTCTTGCTCTTTTGCTGCTAAGCCCTCCGCTTTCCCTCTTGCCTTGGAGAACAGCACGGTGACATGCAGGAAGCAGGATTCTCTGCTCTGCTGAATTCGGGGAACATGTGCTCTGCTCTGCATTCGCTCTGCTGAATTCGGGGAACATGTGCTACTGTTTTTGGCCAGGTGCCAAGAAACCCTTGTTCACAGGCACAACTCACATTTGCTTCCTTAGCAGTTCCTTTACTCACCTGCACATCTGGGCCAGAGAGAGACGGGAGGTCTGCCAAGCACTGTTGGCCAGGCTTGGAGGCAGCTTTGGATTTTAGGAGAAGATCAGGAACCAGAATGGATGTTTGATTCCCATTAAAGAAAAGTACAGCCATATGTCACTCTAAAGGAAAATAAAACAGATCTAAAGAGGACCAAAGTGGTATATTTTATGGCTCTATATTGAGCTTTCATCATAGATTAACTTGCCTCATCAGTGCAAACTCTAATTTTGTCCAGCAGTAGTAAACAAGCCCAGGGGCTAAGGCAGAAGACACAGGGACAAGCAAACTCCTCAGTTTTGTTCTTGATGTGGAGCGAGTGGGATTTGGTTTCCCTGTGTAAAACCAAAGCACTGATGTGAATGGGACAAGGGGAATGGTTTTAAACTAAAAGAGGGGAAGATTTAGGTTAGATGTCAGGAAAAAATTCTTCACTATGAGGGTGGTAAGGCAGTGGCACTGGCTACCCAGAGAGCTGTGGATGCTCCATTCCTGGAGGTACTCAAGGCCGCGTTGGATGGAGCCCTGGGCAGCCTGAGCTGGTGGGGGCAACCAGCCCATGACATGGGTTTGGAACTGGGTAGGCTGTAAGGTCCCTTCCAACCCAAGCTATTCTATGATTAAGCCATTCTATGCTGACCATGTAGAGCTCTGGGGGTGGGGAAAATAGGATATTAGTGCTACAGATGCTGTAATTTTCTGGTGATGCCACATGACATCTCTGAGTGATGCTTGTTCAGCATATTTGACACTCTGAAGAAACTTAATTTCTCCAAAACACTGCATACACTGAAGTGGTACGTGTTGTCCCATGCGAGTCAGAAATGGATAGTAGTATGAGCTGGATCAGGAAGATGAGCTCTTTAGAAGGTGAGGTCCTTACTATCCCCTCCTAACAGGGGCCCTGGGGAGCAGGTCAGAGAATCACACACCAAAGGATCTCAACTCAATTGGGATCCTTCCAGATCTTCCTGTTCTCACTTGCCATTGTTTTATCCGTAGCTATTGCAGAATTGCACAGAATGCACGTTTCAGCCTGAGACTGTCCTGCTTCCTTTTGTATTCCCCTTATGGTATTACACACTGCAGACATTTTTGGCGACATGCACTCTTTTTTTGTAGTTTGGGTATTTCTCATAACAAAAAGATTTCTAAGCCTGGTGTTACTTCTTTCCCTTACTGGGAATATTCAGTCAGCGATTACCTTTGCCAAAGATGATGTATTGCAAGCAGGTGTTGCAGTCTTACTTTTAGCTGTAATACATGGAAAACACATTTTATTTCTGACAGAAATCTTGCTGTTTCAGTGGGAGGCTACCCCATGCAGAGATAGGCTGGTAAGATCAAACTGTACTAATTGCACAGTGCTTTTGAAATCTGTTCCACTTGCAAACAGAATGAATCTAACACTTTGTAACATTGAATTAACAAAGGTCACATTTCATGAATATTGCAGAGCCATTTTCATAGATAATGCAGCAGGCTAGTTAATGATTAGATCAGTAAACTCTTGACGTAAAGCCATGATGAATAAGGGACATATTTTTACAGCTTCCATTATTATTGCCTTAGGAATTTTAACCAAAGCCAGCAGAAATTACTAGGGTACAACATATCTTTAATATCTAGCCCATCCATTTCTGATCTTTGCATTGGCTTCTAGATCAATAACAGCAGCTAGAAAATTTAAGAGATTTTATGGTGTCAGTCAGATTCTCAATAGAAAAATAAACACATTGGTTTCAATCCAGTTCTACTGGATTTTGCAATTAAAAAGCACCCAGCCTCAATAACTGATGAGAATTGGCAGCACTCAGGCTAGGCCCAGATTCAATTCTCCCTCCTGCTCCAGTGCTGGGGCTGCCAGGTCAGGACAGAACATGCGAGGAGTGCTCTGGTTGAGCTCCGAGCACAGGCCCTGGAGATGGGCTCCAGCTCCATTTCTTCAAGTGAGAAGTGTTCAGGCTACCTGAGCAGCAATCTGGCTGAACTCTGTGGGATTAAGTCTGTAGTGGGGCAGTATTTGATGTATGACGCGTAAGAAGGCTGTGGAACGAAACCTGTGTGAGCTCAGATTACTCAGAGGCGTAAAAACAGGAATCTTGGGCCCGTGTATAAACAGAGCACATAAAACTGGAGAATGTAATCTTCCAGGATTTAATTAGGCGTGATTTATATCCAAACGCTGCACACACACAGGCAATCTGTATTTCTCAGTAGGGTTTTATCTACTGTGAGCCATTTGTGTCTGAATTGGATGGGCAAGGAAATCTTGGTGTAAAGCTGTGCGACCGCTGGCACCATTCCAGGAGGAATTTTGTGTTTCCTTCAACCAGAAGAAATCCCCAGGGGATGGAAAGTGGCTGGTGTTACTCTGCAATGTATTATTGTGAAAAAAAATTGAAGGTAAAGCCTGTTTGGGAATACGTGGCTGTATCCACACACTTTGGCGGAGAGCTGGGGCCAACTGAGCCTCTGCTGGGGAAAGCTGTTGTCCGTGCAGTGGCACTTGCCATTTGGACATAACAGTTCTTGAATTTTTACTTTTAGACACTTTGTGCCTTGAGGCCATTCAGAACCTAAACTGTAGGTCCTTGAAAATCTGATGCAAATTGAAGCAAAACCAGAAACAAAACTAAACTCACCAACCTTTTTGCAGGCGGGAGCTCAGCTACACATAAACCAGCCCCAGCTACAAAACGCAGCCCAGAGCAATATCGGCACCAGGGTCACACAAAACCTTGAAGGCTTTTCCCACAGCTGGACTCCGGGGAACCCTGGCAGGAAGAGGGAGGGCTGTGGGGCCACTGCTCCTGCAGGGCTCACCCTGCCCACAGTCAGCACTTTCTCCAGCCCTGCCTCCGTCCCAGCTGGAACGGGCTGAAAAATAACTGGAAGTTTCTTGTCGCAGCACACGCACGGCACAGCCAGTTCTTCCTTTGACAAATGAGCGAAAGAAAAAAAATATATTACGCTGTCATTTAAAAATAGGTCTGGTGGAAATGCAGCAGGGAGGGCTTTGGCATTATCAGCATACCTGGTGCTGGATAAAACCTGATCCTGCTGCAAGCATTCTCGCTCCAAAGGACGGATTGTGGTGTTGCAACAAACACCTGAGAAACTGTAGAAGTTTTCTGATAGTGCTGGAGTTTGAGACGAGGGCTCTCTGCCCCTCGCCTGCAGCACAGCTTTAGATAAGCTCCACATACATGGTCTAATCTTGCAAAGTGATGTTCCTGGAGCTTCTTGAGACAGGAGACAGTGAAAGAGCTTAGGCACTGTTCTTCCATACCAGTTTGCTGTTAATGCAAAAAGCAAACTGGCTAATTCCACTGCCAATCTGGAGTGAATAACCCTGTGCAAGGGTGATACCATCCTCGAAACTCAAAGTGAAAGTGATCATAAAGACAAGATCCTATTGTAAAGCCTTGGTATGGAAACTTCAACACATGATGTTTGTGCTTTCTATCCATGCTCTGACATGGCATATTTTGGTCACAGGCTTTACCATGTGATTTTTAGGAAATTGATCTTTGAGCTTTCATTGCAGGGTCATCACTGTCTTCTTAAAAAAGCAACATGAATCTGCAACAGTTTTCCAATGGCAGAGCTAAATTGTTTGAACCAAGTTCAGGGTCACTGCAACTTTTGACATTCTTTCTGGTCTTCAGCCTCTCAGTTCTGCTCATACAAAGAATTCAGATGTTAAAATGAATTTATTTTAGATTTTGTTTAAAATGAGTTTAGATCCATAGAACATCGTTTAGTTTTCAGCTTTTGATTGGATCTACTTTCACTGTTCCAATTATTTTCCCCAAAAGGGGAATCACTAGCTGAAGAAAATCAAGCAATGAACCAAAAAGAGTCTCTTTCAAGAGACTTTTGGATGTATTTAAAGGTGAAAGAAAAAGTGGATGGAGAGAGAGCAAGTCTGCAATGCTTCTGAGGTAGTACTGCGTGTAGTCCATTGCAGTGCTCTGAAGACCTGCATCGAACCATCACTCACCTCACACTTCACAGCTGGAGACAGGGGTGAAATCTAGAGGCTGGAAGCACCATTGGTATTAAAGGAAAACAAGTACATTAAAAGTAGAGTGACTGCAAATGTAGCTTTGCTAGGTCAAGTGTCATTCTCATGATTCTAAGAATAAAGATCTTTCCTGTTTTTATGTAGTATATCCTGACTGCTTTTTACATGGGACTGCATTAGCAAAGCACATCCTGATCAAAATACATGCCAAAAGAACACCTGAAGAGACACATCAGGTACTGGTGACAAGCTCCAAAGCAGTGCAAGTCCCAAGCTGGTCTTGCAGCCACAAGTCTGTGTCCTCTGCATGGCATCTGCAGTGCATGTGGCAACATTCCTTCCCTTTGGGATCCACACAAGTCATTGCTGAGGCACTGACACCATGCCACCGGATCTCTGCTGTCCTGATCTTGAGACTAGTTTAATACCAATGGGCTGGTATTAAACTAGTTCTGGAGGACTGGTTCTTTTCTTAAGCAACATGGGACTGCTCTTCAGTTCTTCTTCGTGCTTTTCTGCATGAAGAAATGGAGGGCTCTGCCCTGACATACACCTTCTGCAGATCCAGAACATTCAGTCTTCCTTTAAAAAAGTCTGCCAAACCTTGAGCAGCTTTCTCTTTGGGCTCAGCCCATCCCAAGGATGGGCAGTTTCTCTCCCAAGAAATTGGTAGAGAGAGGCCAGCAGCACATCCTCCTGGAAGCAGGCACCGTCTGCACTGCTGAATGCTTCACATTCCTCCTGGACACTTGTTGGGACATCAAGAAGCACTAGAGACCTAACAGAGAGGTCATTCAGTGTAAGACATTTGTCTCTGCTTGCTAATCCTATCACCTAAAAACATGGGTAAGTGTTGTTTTCTTTTTACCCTTCCCTTTGGGTGAAGCCACCATGACCATTCTCTTTCAGTATACTGGTAGGCAAGTGGATTAGTAGTGAAAGGCAGCATGGCTTGGGCTTTTCCCTTCTTTATGGCTTCTAGGCACTGTGCTGTGATAACTAAACAACCCTGCCTACATCCCATGAGTCTAATAAGTATTTCTCATGTATAAGGTTCAGATTTTGAAGAGCTCAGCACCAGCATGTCCTACTGAGAACAAAAGGAGTTGCTGAAATGTCAAGCCAAAAGCCATTTGCCTGTAAACACAAGATTCAGAGCTGCTGTCCCAGTCCTGCTCCTCCTGCATTTGGGGTCAGAGAGGGAGATCAGCCTTGTTTTTGGAAGGAACAGAACCAGGACAACAAGTTGAGGAATTTATTTTCTTCTCCCTGCCTCTCTCCTCTTTGACTTGTTCCCACACTTTGTGGCACTGTTTCCATTTCCCACTCAGCCTGATGTGCTGCTGTGCAGAAAGGAGCTCATTTAAGAGGGAGTTGGGCCAAAAGAAGGAAACAGCATCTGAGGACCATATTTTAAGAATTACTGAAATAGATCCCGGTATCACTTATTTTTTAGAACAAGAAGTCAAAAGTAAAAGAAAACTGGAAAGTGCTGCATTTCCCCTTTCTATCATTGCAGTTGTTAAGAAGAAGGTGACATTTGCCATCTACCTCTGAGGACACTGACACCCAGACAGCTTTTCCTCCTGCCCCAGAGTTTGCCCTGCAGTGCTGCTGCTCTTTGCTCATTACTGCTGCTGTTATCACTCCCCAGGGTTACGGGAAGATAAAGCAACAGAAAAGTTTGCAAATCCAGGTTTCAGGAAGAAATAAGAGGCATACATCTGGTGGGGGAAAGAATGAAAAATAAATTGTTCTGGTGACATGCAGTTGCCGGCTGTTAATTCCTTTGAGGATTTTGTAGTGCTTCCAAAGCAAATACAGGATTAGCTGTTGGAGTGGTGGAGTAGAATGGGATACAGATCCCAGGGTTCTTGTAAAACAGATGTTATTTTTTTAGCCAACACAGAGCAAATCTACTTACAGATTAAATTTTGTATTCTCAGGCCAACTGTGAAGTCCAGCTGCCCAGTAGCCCCTATGATAACCTGAAGAAGCCATGATCCTGGTGAGGCAGTAAGTGGTGGGACATTCTCCAGCTCCAGACAGGATGGATGTCCCACCCTTGGAGCACGAAGTTCCTGAGTTGCCAGGAGGGTGCCAGTCCTTTCAATGCAGCTTCATCTCATTATGCAGAGGTGAGCAGAGCAAAAAGCAGCCCAGTTGCACGTAGCAAGTAGAAAGCAGGTCTCATTTGCCTGGCACATTTCTGGTGATTTCCCAGCTGGAGGGGCTCCCCAGCCCAGCTGCACCAGTTGGTGGTGCTCAGCAGAAATGCCACCGCTATAAGAATGCCACTGTTTTGTAAAGCTTTTTCAGGACCTTCCAGTGCCAGATATCCAGACGTGCTAATGCAAAATGCATTAGCCTGAGCAGCAGGAGCTCTGGAGTTGCTGGCGCCATTGAGTTCCACTCGTTTCATCTTTATTATAAATACTGCATTGTCGTCTCTTTCTCTTCTCTTATCCTTTCTTTAGAAAAGAATTAGAAGGCTCTAGCTGACTGGTCCCTTTGACGTAGTACAGTTGTTAAACCACAGGCAGTTGTTTAAGGTGAGTGTGTGTATTTCATTGGATCAACTGAATTAAATCTGTAAGAGCCAAAAGTCCCCTCCTCATGCTAGATGCATTTCTCCACCTCTGAGCTAAACACAGAAGAAATTCCTCCTACACCTGAAATGCAAAATCAGCCCACCTTCAAGATTGCACCTGCTCAGAGTTCAGCTTTTGGGGGTTCAGGATGTATTCTGATCAGGGATTTGGATGAGTAGCAAGGCTCACTCCGCTGCTGAGCTTTTCTACCAATTCTCAACCCACAGAGAGCTCCAGAATGGGACTGAGCAATGCAGGTCCACCCTCTGCTTCTACACTGAACCTATTGCACAGGGCTGAGTGTGGGGGAATTTGCATTTCCCAGCTATATCAGTATAGTCATCAGCTGCGCAGGACTTCATGGGTTTGACCCAGTGCAGTTTGAGATAAAAATATATAGATAGGGAGAAAGAAAGAAGGACTATCATTTGAAGATTCGGACAACAAGGAAAAGCTTTCACTGATTTTAAGAACTAATATTGTGTACTTTCTTTGAAGTTAATTTTGATAGACTTGAGAGGCAGCAGGGCTGCAGTCTACTTAAAGGAAACAAAACAGCATTTGACCCAACAAATCTTTTCCAGCCTCACATCTTCCCTGCTTTTGCATCCATACACACCCTCTGGCTCAGTTCATCTGCCATGTGCTGCCTCTGTCCTCCTCGCCCCCTTTAGCAGCTCTGTTTGGCAATATACTTGATGCAGTGTGGTTCAAGTCCATCCCCAAAGGGCTAAAACTGCACAGCCCCAGTGATCAGGAAAGGCCACCAGTTCCTCTCAGCAGGGTCACTCTCTGCAGGTGACTCCAAGAGATGAGACCCCAGCTCACAGATTGCAGTTTATTATTAGTCTTCTCTGTATCATTTTACATCTCAAGATCTGTCCCTCCAGGAATTCTTTATGTTTATTGTACTACACTGGGATTTTACCTCGCACTCACTTTAGTGACTGCCATGTAGCATGCTCTTGAGGTTTGAAGGTTAATCTTTTATTTATACATATTATATATATTATATATATATATATATATCCTAAATTTATATATCTGGTTTTGTTTAAAAGTGATGTTAGGATGTTACTTGTTTTAGAAATACTTTGTTTACTGGGTTCTTATTACAGTCCCATCTAACTCTTGGGTGGTGGATGTTACCAGCAGGAGCTATAACTGAACCAACAGGCTTTCAAACATCTGGATTTCAGCCCCCATCTAGCTCTCAACCTGCTGGTCCAATATTACAGCTTCTGAAGTGATACTCCTTAAGGGTAAAGAAGCTCATACTCGACTGCCCTGAGCTCAGTATTTCCTCCAGGACTCCACTCTAACTTTCCATTCTTCCAGTTCTTTACTCCTGGCAGCTCATGTGTCTGACAGATTGATGTACAAGAAGACACTGCAGAGGAACTGATTAAAGTTACATTTGCTTTATGCCTAGAAACTCTAGCAAATGATAAAAACACCTCTGAAAAACAATAAACACCAGAATGCCTTTCCCTGTCTGGGAGTACTTACTGCTTCTCCAGTCCTTTGAGGTCATAAAATGGCTCACCACCCTTTGCTTAGTCTTTTGTTTCTAGACAAGGTGTTGGGGTTTTTTTTCCTTCCTTTTTTTTTTTTTTTTTTTTTTTTTAAGGCTGTCTGTCTATATTGGGATTTGATCTATGTGGTGTCTTTATAATGCTCAAATTTTGAATTTCTCTGTTCTTTTTTTTTCCAGTAGCATTTTAGAAGAGACCCCTGGAAAGCCAAGGTCTCTCAGGGCAGTGCTGATGGTCCTTGCTATTTTGATTTGGAGCTATGATCATTTATGCTTTCTGCATAAAACAGACATTTTAATTGGCACTGAGAATTAAAGTTCATACAATCTTTAGAATTCAAATGGAATTTGTACATACATAACAAAATTCCTCGGGCCATGTGTGCATGTGTGCATAAACATGCATTTACATATGTATGTCTACATTAATACACACACAGACACAAATGAATAAAAATCCCAAACTACATTCTGGCAAAAAAAGGTGTTAATAAAGCTGTATCACAGAAAGTCAATAGTCAATATATTCAATAGCGTAGAAAACATCCAGTTACCCTCACAGAAGAGGCCATTTTCCTAGTCTCACCCACAGGAACTGTGTTACCCTACCCATATATACAGTGCCCACATTACTCAAGGATTTAAATGGTGCAAAATAGCAACATATTTTTCAGCTGCTGGTTTTCAGGGAGCCTTTCTGCTCTGGAGTTTCTCAGTATGAGGAAGTGCTAAGCTGTGCATAGAAAATTCCTGTATTTAGGGCAGCTGTGCAAATTGCAGTATAATTTTCCCATGCCCAGCTTGAAATACAACTTCCATCTTTCTCCTACTTAAGTGTATCCTAGTGTGAGACAATACTGTATTGAGAAACACTTCAAACTACAATAGTAGCAAAACAATTCTTTTGTTTTATTATCAAGTGGAAAGAATCCCCGAGGACTTGAGAGAACTTCAGAGAAGCCTATATAAGCAAAAAGAGAGGTTACTTACATTAAGCAGGGTTCTTACTGATGTGTTGTCAACGTGTACATTCACACAAGGAGTGCACACTCAAGTATGATGGGATTTTGGTGAGGGACCCTTCCCTCTCGCCCATACTGGGGGACCAAGGACTAATATCTGTTACTATTAATGACATTTCAGACAGTCAGATGAAGCATAGGAGCAGAAACAGGTCCTGCCATAGTCTGACTCCTTCCTTTTTGAGGACAGATTTTTTCCTTCTATATTGACATCTGCAGTAAAGATGTTTCATTCCAGTGTCTCTTGCCTGAGAAACCAGCATACAAGATGGCAGCGCTCGTATTCCATCAGAAGTAGATCAGTCAGGCTGTCAGTTAAAAGCATTCACTGAAGGTGAGCAGTGGATAAATTAATATATTAGGAAAGCTCCATAGGTCATCAGTTCCCTGTCAGGGATGGGAATGTCACAGCACATCACTTGCTGGGATTGCGTGATGGTAACACTGTCTGTCATCACCTGGAAGCAATGTTAATGACACCATTGCCTGCAGCCTGCATGGGCTGTCTGCACTTGGGAAGCAGCTCTGCCTCTTGCACTAGAAGAACAATTATCACATGCCCAAGAGGAGGTAAGTCTGGGTCTGTGTGAAAGCAGTACTATGTGGAGTCAAGGTCGCAAGTAGATGAAGTGCAGTCAGCCTGGGGCATGGCACAGATACAAGAAGATCCTCACATGTGTCAGCAGCATTTGGCAGTAGTTATTAGCCAAGGCACCAGGGACGAGGAGGTCCCACAGAAGAGCAAATCTACACACAACGTACATCAGAACTTGAGGAGAAGGGAAGGAAAAATGCTGGTGCTCAGCAGCACACTCTGATGGCCATTTCCTTCAGATTATGTTTTGTTGCCTAGAATAATGTTTAAAACATTATATTATTGGCTGATGTTCCTCAGCCAATCAGTTCACATCTGTTTTTTTCAACTTCTTCATATTTATCCTCCCAGAGACCTCTAAGCGGAAGTAGATGTTTTCAGAGATGCAAAAGGAATTCTGGATTAGTTTGGGGTTTTTTGGAGATGAAGAGGAATTTGAGGGCAAGAGCAGTTTATATTTACTCACCAAGCCCTGTATTTTGTAATATAGATACCAGACAAGAAAGAGGAAAGTGATGGAGATTTCATGAACAGAAAGGTACCTTCTATCCATTAAACATATATCCAAAAAATTATTTACAGTCCAAGTAATGAAAAAACATCCTTTGCTGGGAGACAATTGGTTTGTCACAATTCAGACAAATATTTGTTATGCAAAAACAATTCTTAATTTAACAAGGCAGCACAGTACCTTTGGGACTGCTCCCACAAGCTGTATTCCCATCTCTTTGGAAAAACAAAATGACCCAAATCAACTGTTTGCATTGCAGCATCGGGTCAACTGCTCCGAAGGCATGATCACTGGGCACAGGAGCTGCTTCTGCCAGAAATCCTAGACGTTTTACGTCATGCGAATTCTGGTTCTTAGTTTCCTGTTACTGTTTTCTTTCAGTTTAGGGATAATCCGAGATGTATGGTTCTTGCCATTTAAAACCAAGAGAAAAACCACAACAGTATATAAAGCCAAAATCTTTTGCATGTGCCAACTGTCAGAGCAGACAAAAGAGCTTTGATCATAGTCAGACACCATAACTAGCTACTTGTTTTAATTACAGAAAGTTTTAGCTATTATTACACGACAGGCTGCCACATTCAGCACATGACAGAATTTTATGAAAGCTTTCCATTTCTCTCAGCACAGCTCCAGCCCTAGGCTATTTCACTCCCAGCAGAAGCATAGGTTTGAATGATCCCAAGGAGATAAGTTAGCCTGAGACCTACAACAACCCCCATGTGCACCAACTCCGCTCCCGGCCGGATGGAAAACCAAAACCCTCTGCCCCATCCGGTACAGAGCTGTGCACTGCCCGCAGGTCATGTGCTTTCTTTTGTTCTTTAAATTCTTCAGAACTGAACAATTCTAAATCCATGGGTTTGGGGACATATTTCAGCTGTTTTAGAATTCTTTTACTTGATGTTTTCTTTCTATTTTTAGTACACTAGCTGTTTTGAGGGGCTGATGAGCTGATTGATTTTTTTTTCCTGCCTGGATTGCTGTCAGAGAATCAGAAAGAAATAGCTGTGGCACAGGTCAGCCCAAACATTTTCACGAGGGCTGTTACACGTTTTCATCTCTATTAGCAGTACTTTCATTTTGGCAAACCTTTCTGTGAACAAACTCACAAAAGCACTGATGAAGAGCAAATCAAAGGGAATATGACAGTTGTCAAAAAGGCTCTGTGTTTTCTGTTTGAACAACTGCTTATGAGTACTCATTTTCTCATAGCTGGGAGCTCTAATCCTCCTCTATTCAGCACATTACAGAAAAAATACTAAATTACATCCCCTATCACTGCATCTCATTCCAAATGAAGTCAAATAAGTGCAGTAAAGAGAATAAACAAATAATTAGTGACACTGATAACATAGGAATTGGGCTGAAAGAATGTCTTTCCTTTGGAAAAAAGAGAAGCAGTGTCAGAGTTGTTGATTAATTTAACAGCCATTAAAACATCTTATTAACTCAAGTGCTAATTGAGTGCTTGGCAGGAATAACAGAGCAGAGCCAACCACATGCATACATACAAATTGCTAGAGTTTGAAGAAATTCTCTGTCTTAATATTTCATTACTCTATAACTTGATTTTGTAGTGCGTTTGGCTGGCTTATGTGGTCTCACCTGCCTGCTTTGTGTTGGTTTTGAAGATGCTATGTTCTAATGGCTCACAACCTCTATTGTTCTTTAAAATGTAAGTCCATTTACAGTCCTCATTGCTGAGATCTTCCAAATCTGAGTTAAACAAGTGCCTTGCAGTGGTACTTGAGTTTGCACAAAGACTGAAAGGTGCCAGCTTTGGAAGGTCTCAGTGCTGTAACTGCTGAAGTGACAGGCACCAGAGTGAGGAAACAACTGCTCCAACCATTCCAGTCAAGAAATCACAATCATGCTCACCTCCACCTTCATGGAATCACAGAATCATAGAATGGCTTGGATTGGAGGGACCTCAAAGATCATCGAGTTCCAAACCCCATGCTGTAGTCAGGGTTGCAACAGTAAGTCAGACTGCCGAGAACCCATGAAGCCTGGTCTTGAACTCCTCCAGAGATGGGACATCCACAACTTCTCTGGGCAACCTGTTCCAATGACTCACCACTCTCTGAGTGAAGAATTTCTTCCAAACATCTAACCTAAATCTCCCCTCTTTCAATTTAAATCCATCTTCCCTTGTCCTATCATTCCCCCTTGTCCAATACTGTGCCTTCCCAGGAGCACAAGATAATTTTTTTTTCTTGTACATGGGCAGTGTGCATGAAGAAGTTAGACTAACATTACTCCATCATCTGTATTTGAATCCCAGATGTTTGTGGTTGAAACATATTTCTTCCCATGTCCTTTCTCCCCTTGTACCCATAACGTGTTAAAACATCCCCAGATGGCAAAAGGACAGCCACACATTGCTGTACTTCGCTTCTGTAGAAGCACAGTAGAGAACACCTCCACTCCTTCCCCACCATTGCACCCAGTGGGAGGGAAGCAACTAGTTTTTCCTATCTGAGCAAGGCCAAGACATCACACTGCGTGAATTTTGCCTGGGGTCTGAAGGGGAATATATACCACTGCAGAAATTGTTGCAAAACTCCAAACTTCTCCCATTGATGACTACAAATGGATGCACTAGGGAGCTTGCTCCTATAGGGCAAACTCAAACTTCCAGTTATTTCATATTAGTTAGCCAAATACAGGCAAGAGATATTTTGAGCTCAGACACTTCAACATCAAGCGATAGTCAGCAAGATGGAAGAAAACTTACAAGTCATGAAGACCATGCATAACACCACCTTAAGTCTGCCTTCCAGACCTCAGAACAGACACAGCTCAAGTTATGTGTCTTTAAATACACAGGAAGCAATGCACAAAGCCAGAAATTACAGCCAGTCTACAGCTGCCCTCTTTGACCCAAGCTCCTGACTCATGTACAGCTTCTCCATGTGCTCCCATATGACTTCAGCACAAGCTCCAGTATACTGGGAGTCTGCTGCACAGAGCTGCTTTGAGCCTGTAGGAGCCTCTGAAAGATTATTTAGCTGCAGCTTAAAATCTACTAAGCTGCCCTGGATGGTCTGTTTGCAGCTCCACTGGAGCATGGGCCAATAAGCATGAACAGTCAGGGCAGGGCTGGAAGCTGTGTCTGAGACAACGTTTAGGCACAGGAACTCAGGTTATAAAGTGCTCTGAAGGGTCGAATCCACTGGGAACCTTGGTCAGAGGAGAGTGGGTGTTTGTGCTGTGTCCATTGCCTTTCCCAGCCTCCTAGAAATGATCAACACCTAGCACTGGTGCTTATTAATAACCTCGCTTAAGGAAATTGGCTGGAGTCTTACTTTTCATTGTGCTGAATGAATGGGACTAAATATAATCCAGGGCTCATTTTGGTGGATAACAATGCGAGAGAAACTTCCTGTTCTAGCAGAAATCCTCCATTTAGAAGTAGGAGTTTCTGCAGGCTTGGTGAAATTCTTCAAATTTCAAGAAACATTAAGGTCACCATCTAAATCCTCTATTCTCCCAAATAAAGATATTCTTTTAATACTCTGTGTGAAGGGTAATGTAGTGTCTTTATTATAATCCAGCTGAAAGCACAAGATATTTTAATCAGTGAGAGCTCAGAAACAAAGGAACTTCTTGGCTGAAGACCCACATTCAATAATTATTTTTTTCAGCTGAACTGAAATAAAGACATTATTTAAACATTTGTCTGTCATCTCACACTGCCTGCAGCTAGCTGCTAGGTCTCTATTTCTCAGGTACACTGTCTCCTTATGCAAAGGTAAATATATATATATATAACAATTTCCTTGCATGGCTTCACTTGGGATTATGCCTTCTTACTTCTCTGTTAGTGGAGTGGTGTGTCGGAAGGGTTCCAGGTGCTGTCAGGTGTGTGAGTGTGCTCCATTTTTGCAAACACGCCTGCTTGTGTTGCTGGTTTGCAAAACCAAGGTAGTGTCTGATTTGTCAGTTGATGCTGATTGAAGGACAGATGCAGAGACTGCAGGAGAGGGGAGCACAAGAGAACCAGGAGCTCAGCAGCAGTACTGCTGCCAAGACTGAACTCATGAGATTCAGTGATGAAAAAATGCAATAGCTTTGCCCATCTCCCTTCTCTCATCTTGCTATTAGTTACCAAGCCATCAGCCTTTCTGACAAGTTCTCCAGGAGCTCTGATGCCCTGGTGCTGCTGGCACAAACAGCATCCTTGCAAAGATCTTCACTCTGGGAAAAAAAACAAGCTCACCTGAAAGTACTCTTTCTCTGCAAGTGCAACATCTGGTATTTTCCTGTTTGAAGGGTGCCACACATAAATGGACCTGAAATCAGCACTGCCAATAAACAGACACTTCAACTTCTCAGAAAGGCAGAGGCAGCTTGGTCCTGCTGGGCTTTGAGCTGCCCCATGCATCAAAGACCAAGGTGCAGGGGGTGGAAGCAAGGAGGTGAGGGAGGTCAGCAGGCTGTGTGGGGAGGGACGTGCTGGAGATGAAGAGGAGAAAGGGCAGGAGGCCCTAGGGGTGGAGGGGTGAGAGGAAGTGGAAGGGAAGAGACATGTGAGGTACCTGCTGGGCTTCTGCTGGTGATCCTAGAGCTGTGGTTCTCCGCAGGTTCCCTCCACTGCCCCCAGAGGAGCTCCTGGCACTGGCACAGCCATCTGCCTGAGCCTGGAGCACTTGGCTGAAGAGCTGGAAGGCACGCTTCTGCCTGTGTGTCGTTGAGATGGCCAGTTGTGCAGGACAGACAGCTCGCACCCAGGCAGGCCCTGCAGAAACCACTGCGTGCCAGGAGTGGCTGCAGGACAGCAGCAGATTTCGTGCTCTCTCCCTGTGCTTTGATGTGCTTGGCTAACAGGTTAATCAGCTGTTTGTTGTCAGGCCTGATGGGAAAATATCAACAAACACAACTAGAGGATGGAGAGAGCAAAACCTTTTCTGGCATGTGCTCCTTTGACTGCAACATCAAAGATCTCATTAAGATATTTTTGTAGAAGATTATTTAACTCCAGAATAGTCAGGGATGTCAAACCCCATGTGTAGAAAAATCTGGGGAGGAGAACAGCACTGAATGGGCAAGGGTGTTTAATATTTCACAGAGGGCATGCACAGACCAACACACAGTTCTCAAAACATCCTAATTAAAATGCTTTAATGAGTGTATGTTTATAAACTATAGCAGACAGAGCTTTTCAAGTCCCAGTTATATCAGGTACCACGGGGGCATCCTTTCTCTTTCCCAGGGGAAGGATGCATCTTAAACCCCTCAGAACTTCCTTTTGTCACTGGATGATTTTCCTCATCTGAACGGGCCAGGAGATTTTTTTTTATTCAGCTAGAAACCAGTCACGCAAAGCAAACAAAGTCAAGAGTGTGAAGGGAGCAGCAGAGATGATCTCGTTTCCTCTCCAGGGCTGTAGTTTCAGTTCCCCAATGTCATCAGTGGCATCCAGAGCAGGCACCCTCCAGCTCTCCCACAGGTACTGGGAGCGCTCCTCCATCCTCAGCCACTTTGTCTTGTTCTTGGAGAAGAGACAAGAGGAGTCCTTCAGGAAAAGCCAGATGATACAAATCCAGGGCATACCCCCATTTCCAAAATGACATTTTTTAAATGGAGGAAAAAAAACTGCTTTGGACACTCAGAAGAGGCGGTAGGACATGCATCTCTGAAGAACAGGGCTGAAAAAGCAAGGTAAGAAAAGGCACATGGAGAGATACCTTTGTTTATTTTCTGGGAAGTCCCTTCGGTCAGGAAGGGTTTGGGGGCTCTCTAGGAGAAAATCTTGCTGCCAGGACTGAGTTGCCACCTTCACAGGAAAGTCAAGGACTAAACATGCTGCAAAGATCGAGTGAATTTGCTCACAAGGAAGCATGCTTCACTTTATCTGCTTCATCTGCACAGAGATAAGAGTTGGCTGCTGCCCTTCACAAACAGCCCCACAGCCCATCCCACTGCAAAGCCACAGAGAAGCAGGATGGTAGCTCATTTTGCATGGCCTTTTCCACTGATTATTAACCTGGACTGAATGCATGTTCTCAGCAGTTGCATTTGGGCAGCACTGACAGATACCATGAGCTGGATCTACAGAAATGTGCATGCTGAGTGAGCAGCTGGATGATGGAGGAGCCTCCACCTCAACTTGCAATGGACAGGGAGAAAATGCATTTTAGTTATGCAAACCACATGCACTTTTTTCTCATATAAAGAAAGAAAAATAGGTCTGTGCCTTGTCTTTTTGTGAAATCATCACCCGGCTTGGAATCTATGGATAATTAACAATGTTATCAGGCAAATTTAAGTGCACTGTACTTTTGTCAACTTCACCTACCTTCCAGAGAAACACGGCACTGCCATCAGGAAGCGCTCAGCACTATTTTTAGTGTGGCTCTGTGAGAGAGGGCCTGTGGGAGGGCATCTTCCAAAGAATGCAGACGATATCCTTTAGGAGGAATTAATCCTTAGGAAACCATTACCCGCTCTCACCAATGACCAGAGGATATTTTTCTCTCTGGGCTGGAGTTTATACACAGCGTCGCGTGCGCCGAAAGAAAATCATGACTCATTGAATTTAAGGAACTGTTCAGTGAAGCCAAATTTTCCAGCGCTCCTCCCTCTCCCTTGGCTGGCTGTCCCCTGGGCACACCAACCCTCTATCAGCGGTCACAACAGAGTCACAAAGTCCTTTTCATTTCCTCTGAATCGGAGAAGTCGGGCTTTGTCAGGACTGCGATTCCGCACAGCTCTCGTGCGTCCTGGTTGCTGTGTGAGAGGATGCTGGCATGTGAAACTCAGCTCATTTCTGTGCTCTGTGATTTTGCAGTGCTGCTCCCTCTAGCTAAGCGCATGTGGCAGCAGGCTGGGCTCCTTATCTCTGCCCCCCAAACCCCACTCTGTCAGGCACAGCAACACCACAGTATCGCGTCTGTCACACGGCTGCAACATCTTCCCCAAGGGCAACCATTGTGCGAATGAGCTTTGTCCTAAAAGTGGCCACTTTTCCCTCAAGTAGCTACAAATACATGAGCTGACGCCTATCCAGTCTGGAATGTTTTGCTAGTGTCAAAACCCACATAAACTCACATTTTACCTGTGTATGAAGCAGGTAGCAGCATCACCTATGGGGAAAAATAGTAAGAAGAGAAAGGCATCAATACTTTATCAACAAACAATTGTAAATAAAGTTTGTGCATTTTTTTTTTTAAATACATCTCTCTCTGTTGTGACGACTCAAAAATGTTTGACCCCGTGGACAGCATTCAGAAATCTTTATGAAGCAGTGACTTCAGAAATGTTGCTGTCTCCCTGAACATGACTGGGATGGAGCTTTGTGATGCTGTGCAGACGGGACTGCAAAGCCTTTCACAAAGTTATCGTTGAGGAAAATAAATAAGCAAAAGCTGCAACTGGTGTTGGCCTAAGATTTTAAAACATTGATTGACTTTTTATGGGACACATTTCCATTTATCAGCTTCACAGGGCATGTGGTGGGGATCAGGTTGGCCACTCATCCATAACATGAACCTATATTTCTGATTTTGCATCCTGCTTGTTGAATCTTGCCTGCAACTGCAAAGTCTTTAGGGAAAGACATTTTCCTTTGTGTCTGCAAAATGCCTGCCACAATGCCCAAACTCTTGAGATGCTACTGTAATAATAATTATTATTATTATAACCATAAGCATAATTCCCATTGTGAGCAGCATGCAGTAAGGCAGCCAAGAGCCCTGCCATGAGCAGTTTTATAGTCTGCTGTCTAATTACTGGCATAGAGAGGGTGCAAGAAGATTGGCTATAGAGGGAGAAGAGGGAAGAGCCCTTGGGGCAATCAGAGAATAGCTTGAGTTGGAAGGTACCCCTAAAGGTCAACTTGTCCTACTCCCCTGCAATGAACAGGGACACCTACAGCTCCATCAGGTGCTCAGAGCCCCATCCAGCCTGACTTTGAGTGCCCCCAGGGATGGGGCATCCACCATCTCTCTCGGCAACCTGTGCCAGTGCCTCTCCACCCTTATAGTAAAAAACTTTTTCCATATATCCAATCTAAATCACCTCTCTTGTAGTCTGAAATCATTTCCCCTTGTCTTATCACAACAGACTCTGCTAAACAGTCTGTCCCCTTCCTTCTTAAAGCCCTCCTACATACTGAAGGGCTGCTGTCAGGTGTCCCTGGAACCTTCTCTCCTCCAGGCTGAAGAGTCCCAGATCTTTCAGCCTGAGAAAACATGGGCATTTTACAACAAGGTAGGCTTGCTCTCCTTGCCCATGCTTAATGAAGATGCTGTGACTAAATATCTTCAAGGTATTGCCCTAGACATCCCTGTTTTCTTCTGTTGGGGAAGTCTGGGTGGATTTTGAGGTCCTTCTGTGTTTCTGTGGGATGTCAGTCAACAGGCTGGAGGAGGCCTTGAACTGCTCCAAAGCAGTGACAAAAATTGCAGCGTGGCCAACACACATAAAACCACCGAGCCTGGGACAAGGCTGTGCTGGCAACAGGCTGCACAGGTGCTAAGGGCACAGGCAGAAAGTTGGATGTATCCTGAAACCCTCTGATTTATGGCCCAGCTCCAAGCCATCTGCCTAGCACACAGCTGAGAAATCTCACATGGAAACAGAGCAGCCTTAGGCCTGGGACAAAAGGGACCATCCAGGCAATAAATAAAGCACTGCGGTTTTGCAGGGAACCAGGCTACGCATTGCATTTAGAACTGAGCCAGGAGGGAGCTGGTTCTTGTTGTTACATTTGGTTTATGTATTTTTTTTTTTAATGGGAAAAACTAGCAATTTTGGAATTTGTTTTCCACTCTGATGCAGGTAATAAATTTGTCTTGCATTGCAATTCTAATATTGCCTAATTTCAGCTGGATCAAAGTACTTGGTTTCCATGAAATCAGCCTTGAAAATCATACATTATATCCATTACACTTTTGTATAAGACTGAAAGAAATTCAACCCAAACATTTCAGGATGGAAATTAAAATTGTTCTTTATTGTTTTTCTTTCAGTTTCTCCATAGAAATGAAATTCTCCAGTTTTCCAAGAGGTTTAATTTCTCAGCACATTGGCCTTTCCACTGAGGACACCAGTCATGAGGTGACCCCAACCCCACTGATGTGAGCACACTACTGCTAGAAGCTTGTCCCAGCAGGGTCAGCATTTGCACTGGGAGCTGGTGGCAAAAGCCCAGCCTGCAGCTGCAGCTGATGATGAGATGCTAAAAGGCAGCCTAAAAACTAACCACTGATAGGGGTGAGGAGGACCAGCTGTAGTATCACTGCCTCAATCAATGATGAGCATGGCACTGGCTGGGAGGACTTCCCTTTATTAGGAGTTGTGCTCTGACTCACAGGTTGTTGTGTCTGAGCAAATACAATCTGTTGACTTAATGCTGGTGCAGGTGCCAGGCTGCATCTTGCCCCACTTGTTATCAGGCAGAGCAAGCGGGACACCCCATAAAGGATATGAAAATCCCACAGCTGTAAGAAGCTGGGGGTTTTCTCGTGGGTGTGGGTGCTCAGCTCTCCCTCATTTCCCCACTACTGTGAGCAGGCAGAAGGGAACACGAACAACACTTCTCCTGCAAGGAAAACAAAAACAAAACAAACAGTTTCACATCGTCTGCACAGCATGAGTGGACATCCTGAGCAGATGTGTTATTTAAGGAGCATTTTAGCACAGGGTGGCTTTCACAGAATGGCCAGGGTTGGAAGGGACCTCAAGGATCATGAAACTCCAACCCCCCTGCCACATGCAGGGCCACCAACCTCCTCATTTATTGCTAGACCAGGCTGCCCAGGGCCCCATCCAATCTGGCCTTGAACACCTCCAGGGACGGGGCATCCACAACCTCTCTGGGCAGCCTGTTCCTGTACCTCACCACTCTCCCTGTAGCCCAGGGGCTTTCCTAAGGCCCCTGGCTCTTCAGCCACCTAACCACACCTCCGGGCGCCCTCAGCAAAAGCAACTGGCCTGGCTGGGCTCCTGTAGCTGTGTTTACCGGTATTAAACCAAAGCAGGGACCTCCGGCCGTGCAGCACCCAGGGGATGGCGTCAGCGTGGTGGCTGTGGTGGGGATGCAGCCATACCAGGCACCATCCCCACCGCGCCGGCAGCCCTCGCCGTGGGAAAGCCTTTGAAGTAACCAGAGCTCCGGGGCCCCGTTTCCACCCCGGTACCTGATCTCGTAAACATCAGCGATGGCGCGGCCGCCGCGCACGCAGAAACCACATCCTGTCATCCGCTCGGCAATCGGCGGGGCCATCTCGGTGGCCAGGACGTGGAGGAGTTGCGACACTCGTCTGAGCGCTGCATGCAGGAGCGGCTCCGTCAGGGCGAAGGGTCAGCGTTTTGCACCCTGCGACCCCGCGGGCTGGTGAAATCCCGTCCGTGTGCAGCCGGGCTTTGAGAGCCCACGTGCATCGGCTGATTTTTGCCAGCAGTTCTCCTTCCGCGGGAGCACGGAGCTGACTTTATAATTCATGCATGCCTGGGAAGTGCAATCCAGTCCCGCTGGAGTAGCAAGCTCAGTGGGAGTTTATTTATTTAAAGCGGTGCATGCAGTAGCATGGAAAAAAAGCAAATCTATCAGAAACCATAAGTCTTAATCCTGAAACGGCTTTGCTTTTTGTAAAACACGGTCTGGAGAATCTGCTTTTACAATGTGGCTTCCACAGAGCCTTGGCTTAACATTTCAATCCCCACAGAATTATATTATAGCATAATAATTAAAACATTTACAAAATGAAGATAATCTATGGCTGATCCAAGTTTCTATGGAAATTTGGAGGCTATGGTGTATGCAGCTGTTCCCATCTAATGCAAAGGTTGGCTGTAGCTCTGCTTCTGAGCACATTCGTAACTTAGGGGATAATTTATCCACTCTGTTTACACAGTTCTCAGCTTGCACAGCCCTCAAACCTTTTCTATGGTTCCCAAGCAAAAGGCTGCCTTCCCTCCCCTCTCAAAACTCCTCTACTGAAAGATACTTGTGTTCACATGGGTGCCACAGGCTCTGTGGAGATACTCACAAGAGACATGGAGACGCGTGCACTCAGCCCTGCAGGGTCCCATAGACACAGTGCCACAAAAACTCACTGCCTTTCCCCTTGGTGAGGAGTTGAGCTCCTGTTTGCTCCCTTCCTGAGCAGCACCCCAGTGCTGCTGCTTTTCTGGCAGGGGCACAGCTGGATGGCACTGCTGTGGTTCACCTGTGGGTGTGGGATGTTCTGCTCCTGGGGGGAATGTTTCCTCCTGTTCACATTCATGGCAGGACAGGATCTCACATTCGCGAGTTTATCAGCTCCAGTGAGTCTGTGGATGATGCAAGCAGTTTTCATTTTGCACTGTGAAATTGCTAATGAAGAAGGTGACTGCCAAGCAAAGGAAATAAGCCAGCAGCACACAGCTCCAGCAGCCATGCAATGGCCCAACTGGTGCATATATATATATATATATATTTTTTTTTTTTTTGAGTCTGAACTCAGAAAGCCTTAGAGTGTCACTACTTTGCAGTCTGAGGGAAGAAAAGAAAACCAACAAAAAATCAATCGATCGATCAGTTGATTGATAACACAAACAAGAGACACTGCAAACCCCATTATTTTAATTTCTGGCCATGTTTAACTGCTGCAGCACAGCTGAGCTGCTCTGGGGATGGAGGTGGTGGTGGCTCAGAAGTGCCATTGATTTTGAAGAGCTGCTGTATTCATAGGCCCTCAGTCACTTCTCAGTGAAAATAATTTGCAAATAAAGATATACATCTCAAGACACTGAAAAGCCTGTCAGAACAGAAGGGAACTCAGAAGCTGAGATCGCTATCACTACAGCAAGTCTTCACTAAAGAAGCAATTGCTCTGTTTCATGCTACCCAGTCTTAGCAGCTCAAGCTTGTTCATGGGAATACTTGGAGGAAAAAGTGTTCCCTGCCATTCTGAGAACATTAATTTGGCTCACGTGTGGTATTGCAGGGGGTCATGCCAATGAGGAGAGTCTCTGCTAATAATGATGTTTGCAGGGCTTGCATGCCCTTTACCATGATATTACTGCAAGGGAATGTTTGTGGCATGTAGTTACTGGGCATGTGTTTATTTTACGCTGTTCTTCAGTGTTTTATAAAAGACATCCAGAGCAGAGAAAGGGGTTTGTTTTGTCTTTTTGTAGACCTCTGAGTACATAAGATTCCAACACAGAGCATTGGTAGTGCAGAGGGATGCAAGTCAAGCTGTCTCTGACTGAACCCACTGCTGACTGTAGGTGCAGAACCACAGCAGGCCAATGCACAGAAATGTCCATGCACAGAAATGCTCCACTCATTGCCTGGCATCACCTGGGAAGGTGTTAGGAGCAGAGCTGGGCTTTGAAGCAACACCAGCGTGCTTTCCTAAAAGCAGAGAGCTGTGTTCACACTTGGCAGTGCCAAGGGTCATTTTAGGACTGTGGTTCCCTCCATATCTATGCCAGTGTTTGCAGCAACCAGTTGCTGCCTCAGCCGTTTGCATTCCTTATTCCCCTCTGGAACCATGTTGCTAAATCACAGTTATGTCACTGGGGAGAACCTATGACATTCATAGTTAATTTATTTTATTTTTTCCCCAGCCTACAGTCTGGGTATCCTGGTTTCCTAAAGACCAATTCCTAAATTTGCAGCTGTATATCAGCTGGCTTTTTCATCATCATCTCACCTTCAGCTTGGACAGGCCATGAGGATGCCTGTATCCAACATCAGTCCCTGACCACCACATTAACAGACTGGAATTAAACAAGAACTGGAATAAGACACTGGAACAGGCTGCCCAGAGAGATGGTGGAGTCATCCCTCCATTCCTGGAGAGGGAATGGAGAATGAAACATGGAGATGTGGCACTGAGGGGCATGGTTTAGTGGGTGTGGTGGGGATGGGTTGGACTTGATGGTCTTAGTGGTCTTTGCCACCCTTAATGATTCGATAACTCTAAGAATTAAACCAGATTAGACTAACAATCGTTTAGGACCTCCAGAAATCCACCAGAAAGCGATTTGCACAGTCTGCTTGCTGTTTTGCAGAACACCTTCTCTCTCTGGGATTACACTTCTTTAAACCAAGAACCTAAAAGCTCCACACATGTTCAAGTCTCTCTGCATAGATGAAGACTTCTGATTTTTTTCAATTACTGACATTTTGGTAGAGGGTTTTCTTTGTAGCTACTACTGCCATGCTCATTAAAACAGATCTGAAGTTAACAGCAATTAGAGCAAATGCTAAGATCCACAGCCTCTCAGGTCTTCGAAGGCAAGAACTATTCTCAAGGCAATCCAAGAATCACAGGCTCATTACAGTGTGATGTCTGTGCAGTTAACGAGCAGCTGCGTGTGACTGCAAGGCACCTCACAGTCCAAACTGCAAAATGCAGTGGTTGGTGACAGATAAGCTTATAGAAGCTGCCCTCCTAAAGAGAGGTTGCTCTTTTCATCTCTAGCACTGTGCAATACTCAGATCGATGCTTTCCTTTGTTCTGGCCTAACGCTCACCTCCTCTGCAGCCCATCGGTGCCCATTGCACCCCAGCCGGACCCTGGTGGATGCTGCTCCATCAGCAGTGCTTTCTGTGTCCTCAGGTTCTCCTTGCTGGTGGGAGTCTCAGCATTACATTTGGGACCATGTGTTAAGCGATGCACAGTTTCAACACAGCAGGTCAGGAGCCATGGTACCAGCTGAAAATATGAAGCACAAGAGTTTGCTCTCACATTTCTGTGGCTGCTGGCTGGCTCCCCAGGAGACTGAGCTCACACTCAAGAGCACAAGGCAGGCTCCCATTGTGTGGGGGAGATGGGACAGTGAATCACTGCCAACAGGGATTTACCCCCTCGACGGGGCAAGGTCGAGGTTGAATAGCCAGGCCCATGCTGGCGAGCTCTGAGCCCAGCCCAATATACCCCAGCAGCAGTCACCAGCTACCTCTCTTCTCATTCTCTTTGCAAAGTTCATTGTGCAAAGGTCAAGCAGCAGCTCTGTAGGCTGCATCCATCTTCCTCTCTTCTTTTTTAGAATCATTGAATCATTAAAGTTGGAAAAGGCCTCCAAGATCATCCAGTCCAACCATCCACCTACCACCTACTAAACCATGTTCTTTTGTTACCAAATCTACACATTTCTTGAACACCTCCAAGGATAGTGACTCAATCACCTCTATGGGCAGCCCGTTCCAGTGCCTGACCACTCTTTTTGAGAAGAAATTTTTTCAAATATCCAACCTGGTGCAACCTGAGGCCATATCGCATACCTGGGAGAAGAGGCCAACCCTCACCTCGCCACAGCCTCCTTCCCAGAAGTTGTAGAGGGGAATGAGATCTCCCCTGAGCCTTCTCCAGTCTGAACAATCCCAGTTCCTTCAGCTGCTCCTCATAAGGTCTGTGTTCCAGACCCCTCACAGCTTCATTGCTCTTCTCTGGACACACTCCAGGGCCTCGATGTCTTTCTTGTAGTGAGGGGCCCAAAACTGAGCACAGTTCTCAGGACATGGCCTTACCAGAGCTGAGTACAGGGGGATGATAACCTCACTGCTCCTGCTGGTTGCACTGTGTATGATATAAGCAATAGATTTTAAACAAAATGGTTTTTAGAAGTGTTGATTCTGCAGTGATTTTGCCATTTTCCTTTGAAATGAATCTGTCAGAGGGAAAGCAGAACTCATCAGCTGTAACAACAGCTAAAATAAAAAGGATGGAGATTGAAAAGTGGCAAAATAATAAAAAGCAATGTCACCAAGAACATTCTTCAAACAAAACGGAGAAGTAGACAGAGAGAAAACAGAGTTAGGCAAGAGGGAAGAGGTAAGAGCCTTATGCTATGCAGTCCTCAATACCCTTTGCTTTTCAGAGAAAAAAAAAAAAGAGAGCTGGATCTCAGTTCTTTCACAAGGACATTAGGAGATGATTACATTTGCAGATGCTCTGTCACCTCAGTACATTAACATCCTATCCCCACACCCTGTGCAATATTTCCCTGGAGATGTCACCTTTCATCACATCTGATGTCTAATAAAGATGTAAGAGAATTTAATAACAGCCTGCACAGGGGGAGTTCTGTTCAAACAACCAAGGGAACTGCTGATGTTACTGGAGATGCCCAAGAAGGATAAGAATGACCAGGAAACCATGGGGTGTCCAGTTTTGGAGGTGGTGGTGTTGGATTCACTGATATCACCCCAACTAACTGATGCACAAAATCTTTTCCAGCCATTCCAGCTTTGTCTGATGGTGCTCAGGTCCCACCACTTGGCTCCACGCTTGACTCCTCAGAGGGGCACACCAGCCCCAAAACTGTGTCAAGCTGAAATAAAGCCAGTTGACCTGATCACTTTGCCTTGAGATTCTGGTATAGGTTATTCATGAAGTGTCTGCCAGTTCCTTTTTAGGCAATTCTCACTCTGCTTTTATAAATCCATATTCACATCCTCATTTTGCAGAGACATAATGGAACATTTTTTATAAAGACTTTTATTGCTCATGAGGGAAGGCAGGCTTCACTGCAAATTGTTTATGACTATTCTCAGGTGTATGTTTAAACAGAGAATGAAATAAGCCAAGTGTAGACAGATACTTGGTTGCAAACATATTATTGATACTGAAAAGTAAATATGGATGGGACATAGAAATGCATGTTTTCTGAGAGCAGAACCAGGCACCTGAGAGCAATGCAGCCTGTGCACTTTGGCATCCAGCTCCCAGTTCTGGCTTTGGTGTGCGAAGGTGTCATGGCTCCATGTTACCCAGTGACTGTGTGTCAAGGCCAAACAGCAGCAGCCTCCTGCTTTTCATAGCCCCCAGGCCTCAGCTTCCAGGGGCTACCCCTTTTCCCTTAAGACAAAATCTTTTATGTTGTTTGAGTAGTTTTAAATGCAAGTAAAATCCTGCATTCAGGATCTCAGGATTAGCACCTGCAGAAGTTGACATTCCCTCCAGTGCCTGAAGGGAGCTTATATACTGGAGAGAGACCAACTTTTTACGTTGTCTGATAGTGATAGGACAGGGGGGAATGGCTTTAAACGAAAAGAGGGGAGTTTTAGGTTAGATGTTAGGAGGAAATTCTTTACTCAGAGAGTGATGAGACTGGTACAGGCTGCCTGAGAGCTGTGGGTATCTCATCCCTGGAGGTGCTCAGCATCCTCCTTCTGCTACTGGAGTCCCGTCCTGGCACCACAAAACTTTCTGTGTCACCCATTTCTGTGTCACCTTCCTCTGCCACTCAGGAGGTTCCCACCACCTTGCTGCCAGATGGACCACTAAGCCACAAAGAAGCAGAGGGTTGCAGAGCCCAGAAAAAATTCTAGTGAGAGGAAAGGAACATGCTGACTGCTGGCCAGCTGGCAAAGGCTCTGTACTGTGTTGGGAGGTCACATTAATGTGGGCTTTTTGCTACAGACTGGCTTGCATTCACTTCACCAAGCATCTTCTGAAGGGCACTGCCATGGTTGCACTGGACTCCTCTGAGCTCCCTGCATGGCCTCATAGACCTTACTGTAACATAGACTTTTTTTCTTTCTTTTTTTTTTGTTTTGAAGTTCATCTAATAATGAAAGGTCTGGGGGCCACCACCAGAACTACGTGTCTACAGCAGGATGTGAAGGTGTCTTGTGTTTCACAGCATGGCAGGAAGGTCTGGGCATGGCCTCTCCTGAAATGCTTGGAGAACTGTCCATGGCAGAGCCTGGTGCAACCCACAACAGGTTTTTCCATCTGTGTAACACTGGAAAAAGCAGCAGCCTGCCAGTCGTGGCGAGGCTTCTCCTTGGGATAAACCAGTTGGTTTGCTCCAGAGCAGAGACAGGAGGGAGCTCATATGCATGCTGTGGAGACAGCCGGTGAGCAGAGCCCTGGGGGGAGCACAGGCAGCCAAAAGGGCTGGGCTGACCGAGGTGCGTTCAGATCCCGCCTGGTGACACCAAGCGATGCCATCTCCTTTCACTCAGTACCTGCAGATCAGTGCTGCTGGTCCCTGCTGCCTCCTGGTGTTGTCATAAGAGTCGTGCTGAGGTGCCTCTGGTACGTGGTTGTCCCTCACTAGGTGCTCTTCCTGCACTGGAGGTCCTTCAGGTGAGAACAGTCTTTGTGTCCTGGATCCACAGAATTATAGTTACTTTTAGAAGTGAATACAACTGAAAAACAATGCTTCTCTATCTCAATTGCCCTAGCCTTTAATCTGGGGCCCGAATAGGGTTTTAGGCTTTGTTTTAGTGTCTAAAGGGGAACAACTTTTTACATGGGCAGATAGTGATAGGACGAGGGGGAATGGATTTGAACTAAAGGAGGGAAGATTTAGGTTACGTAGCAGGAAGATGTTCTCTACTCAGAGGGCAGTGATGCCCTGTCCTGGAGGTGCTGGGTTGGCATGGGCCCTGGGCAGCCTGAGCTGGTGGGGTACCCAGCAGGGTATTGAAATGGATGGGCTTTAAGGCCCCTTCCAACCCAAACCATTCTATGATTCTATGAAACTGAATAGCCCGTAACTGACTGATTTCAATAGCTCCCTATTTACAGCTCATGTTTTCAATATGGCAGTTTGGGCTGCAGAGCAGTGTGAGACAGCCTTATTCTCTATAACACACGATCTATTTACAGTAATACATGAAAATGTTTACTTTAAAATCTAAATGTAATTATAAACGTATAATTACAGATAAGACTGTGCCTCTTTGAGCCACCTCAGATTACAGCTTCGTGTTATAACTATAAAACAGGATCAAATGAATGACCTTGATTAATTTCATTACGGAGAGGAGCGAGTGCACTCGGCACAGCGCTGCCTGACCTTGTTCCACCTGCACTCTGCCCTAGCTGTGCTGTCAGCCCGATCGCCATCAGGTGGCCCAGACGTTGCTAAGCGATCGGCTACAGGGTTATAAATGTGCAGTGCTTAATACCTGGAAGCACAGATAACTTTTTTTTTTTTTTTTTTCCAGGTATTAAGAGACCTGAGGTGGCTCGGCTCAATAGCATAGAATACGGAGCCAGAAATTAACCCAGATTTAAGGCAGCCATCAGTACTCGTGTACAGACTGAACTGATTTATCGTGCATGCTATGCGCTGAGTTGCAAAACCTTGCGTTATTAGTGATTTAACCAGAGGAACAATTTGATTTGTCATTACCAATAGGGATGTAACTAAATTAGTCTCCCAAATGCTATATGTTGATGAGGTCATGCTTAGATTTCCCTTTGTAGATTTACATTCTCAATAGCTTTAATCATGGCTAAGACACGTAGCATGAGTAACACTATTATGAAATGCTGAAGTACTTTCAGAGGGGTTTACAAACCCATGGAAGTCAAAATCAAAGATAGGCTTTAATATCCAGCTCTGTGCTATACATCTGATTAAATATTAATTCACAGCAGTGTTTTAGGTACTTACAGTTGAGCTCTCTTGACCCATTTGAAATGCGCAGCCGCGTATATGAACCTGGTATTGAAAAAGAATAGGTCAGCCCCGTAGATTCTACTTGATTTTTTTTAAGTTCTTGCTTAATTAGCAGCCTGACCCTGCCTTCATAAGTTGTTGACTTCATCACTGGCATGTTAAAAAAACAATGCTGTAAGAGCGATAAGGAGGCTTTGAAACATGCAGAGGCTCTCTGCAATATTATTTTGTTTTCATCAAGAAACAAATGCAACCAAATTCTGGTTTATTCAAATAATTTGCCTTTTTGCTGCCAGCAACAGAACTGCAGTCCTTATGGAAACATTGGGAATTGAGCTGCTATCTAGCTGAGAAGAGTAAAATAGAACATCACTGGATGGAGCAGCTTTCTGAACTACTTAGAACCATAGAATTATTTAGGTTGAAAAAGACCACTGAGAACATCTAGTCCAGCTATTGGCCGATTACCACCATGCCCACCAAATCATATCCCACTCGGTAGAGTATGATGTAGGAAAACAAGCGGATAGCATAGTCCACTTAGGATGCCTGTTTCCCCAAAACACAGCAGCACAGTACAGCCCTCATCTTTGGCAGGGCACTTGGTGAGAAGACAGTACAGGGTACAGGAGTTCTACCACTGCTTCTGCCCTTCAGCTTCTCAGGAGGTACGTAATATCCTTGGCCATGTCCAACGCATCCACATCTGCTGGTGAAAGATTTGCTCCTCTCAGCCCCTGCTTTGTGACAATCAAATAGTCAGCACTAGCATGGAGGCACCTTATCCCTATCCACTGCCAATCCTCTGTTCCAAAGCCTTGTACTGAAATTTCTTGATAATTTTTTGCTTGCCTGAGAAAGTGTTAATGGCATTTCATCTGGTATCACTGCTTTGCTCTCCTGACTTAAATACCACATTAATTCAGAGCTCTCTTGGGTGGATGAGTTCACAGTATTAGTTAACCTCTTCTGCTGGAAGTCTCAAATATGATTTGGAAATGATTTTGTGCATTGTGACAGAAAGAAAAACTCAGTTAATTAAAATGTAGGTTTATGATATAGTTTTATATATATATAAAGTTTTATATCTTTAGGTGAACCAGAATTCAGTACCAGCTCTTTGCATTGTTTTTGTACCACATTACAGCAAGTTTTTGTATTCTGCATGATCAGCCTAGTAAGTCTCCTTTCTGGTAGAAAACTAAGACATTTTCCAGAATGCCTGTGAGCAATGAGCTAGCTGGATCCAGGAAAAAATTAGTTATTGATTCTTCTTTTGGGAATAGTAACTGAGCTGCAAATTTTGGGAACACCCTATTTGCATTACCCCATCAACTTGTGAATACTTTATAACTATTTTAAACTCTGTCAAGCAGTCCGTCAAGGTGTTTTTTGTTGGGTCCACAAAAGGATCAAGCTCAAATTTTGCAAAGAGCCTCTCAGCTCCCCACATATTTTTTACTTCTCACCAAGAACTTGCTTGTGGGCACTTGATAACCTAAGTCCTGGCAGTGCTGAGCTGGCTAGGCTTGAGCTTTCCATCTCACTCCCCAACAACTGCCAGGTGCTTCCAAGAGCAAGAGGAGGAACAAGGTGACTTCATCACCCAACACCAGAAGAAGCCTTTTTGCTGGTGACAATGGTCACATCTGTGTAAGACTCAAGTCTGCACAGTCTAATTCCTTTGTTTGTTGCTTTCATGTTGTTGTATTGTTCATATATTATTTTCTCACCTTCCTGTCTATAATCAGCCTGCTGAATGCCATAATCACTAAGCCCTGGGCTCTGTGTTCCGTGCTCTACCTTCTGTCCCCATAACTCTTATGGGTCTGGTCCTGGGCAGGACTGAAGCTGCTGTGGAGGTTGTGGGATCAATCTTGTGATCCTCCTACCCTGTCCACAGGTTTGCAGGGCCCACAGCCTACATCTCTGCATTGGTTCTTTTCACCGGACATAAGGCACCATCCTACTAATAATGACACTAAAGTGGGCTGAATCCTAGTTTAATTCCACCACTGAAATCTCCTCATCATCTCAAGGGAAAACCAACCCTTTGTTTTGAGTGGACAGGGCTGCCACCTGGAGGCACCCCACTTTTCCTGCATAGCCAGAGGGTCGGACTGCAGGCTCCAGAGATGTCTGAGTTGCACAGGGTATTGCCAGTGTCAGGAGATGGCAGTTTTGGAACTTAACTCAAGCAGATCCTCCATGCTATTTCCTGCAAGGCTGAGCTGAAGCCTGCAGGGAGTTTCCCTCCAAGCCCCAGGTTCAGGGTCTTCTTACTGACCTAACACTCTGTTAAATAAATATGGACCTTCATTCCCCTGTGAGCACAGGCACCTCACAAACTTTCTTAAAGACACATCTTTAATCAACTCTGCTCAGTGCCAACCTCAGGTTTCTTTTCCAGCATCTGCAGAAAACTGAGTCTGGCAGAAGGCTCAGCATTGCCCAATGGCACTGTGCTGCTGTGAGGCACAGCAGAGTTGCAACAGGCCTTTTGGCATGGTGGGACGTCAGAGCCCGCACTGATCCACATCCGACAGTGTCACAAAGGGGAAGCAACCTCAAAAACACGACATTGCTGCATATTTCTTGAGAAGTCAGTGCCTAGGCAGAAACAAGGGATGCAACTGAGGACCCAGCAGTTCCCCCATCAGTGTACAGCTACCTTCAGCCCAGCCACCTCACTTCTGCTTGGGTTGTGGGTCGCTGGGTTTTGCTGTGCACAGAGCAGATTTGTTGGCCTATAGTGTGGGCAACAGGTTGCACTCAGTGATCCTTGTGGGTCCCTTCCAACTTTCTATGACTGTGATTCTATGATTTGCCCATAGAACAGATCTATTTCCTTGTCCCAGAAGTACTGGATGAGCTAAAGGTTTCCCCAAAATCTCTCAGTTAACATGACTCAACACAGACTTATTTCCAGAGAAGAGGCTGTTTAAACCCATCTCCTCCTATCCCAGCAGCAGGAGGCCTTCGGTAGGAAGCTTGGGATGAATCATCACACAGTGTCAGCAAAAACAGAAAGAAAAAAAGAAAAAGAGGAAAGAGAGAGAAGTGTCTTTTCCAAATTTACCTCAGTTTCATTTTTTAACAGAAATCTTGGAGGATGTGAATTCCTAGGCAACAGTCTAAGAATTCACTAAATTAGCTATAGTAAATTCCCTAAATTAGCTCTAGAACAAACCTTACCTTTTATCTCACCTGCTTCTTGCTTTGCTCCTAGCTTTCTGTTGGCTCCAATTTCACCAACCATTTGCAGAGGGAAGTTTCCTGTCTCCCACTACGTGAGTTTCTTCAGTTTCCCAGGGCTTGGGCTTCTAGTGCTCTTTGACTTTGTGATTAAAGGCTTCATGTGGAGAAACAGAGCTGTCATGGCAGGACTCAGTCTGGCCCTACACATTAACTGGGGGAACTGGAGCTGAAGCTCAGATGAATCACAGTCTCAGAGCAGTGGTGACCCCAACCTTGATCTCAGCTCGGTGACATTTCTCCATCTTCTGGAAATGAAAGGCAGAACAACATTGTGCCACACGACACTGAAGAGCTGGCTCTTCCCAAAAGTTCCTTTCCAAATATTCTTTTTTGCTGTCCTTTTAATGTGCATTCACACATGCACAACTCCACTCAGCAATACAACCTTATTTTTTGCTCCATCTGATGCAGCATTCCCAATGCTGATGCTGGTGGTGCTGCTCCTGCTCAGACACCCTCTGCTACATTGCCTTGATGCCACTGCAGTCCCCTCATACCAGCAGCTGTTTGTCTGGAGCAAAGCACTGCTGGCAGTATTTTGCCACCTTACTTTCACAGATTATTAATCTCCAGTCAGTTTAAAAACATTCAGTACCTTCTATACGTATATTTATTTTGTGTGATTTGTGGCTCACTCTGAACAGGTCAGCTCCGGTGCTTTGCTGGGGCTGGCTTCACTCCCTCCATTGCTGAGTGCTGTCTTTGCAGCCAGGATTGTGGTGCTCATGCTAAAAGGCAGCCAATTTTAAATCCCTTTTCCATCTGTCCTGAAGACAGGAGACCTCTTCCTCTGACAGCTGTTGATAAAACTTGGTTGTAAAGTCGGAGGCAGAGAAACATAAATAGAATGTAATACAGTCAGCATGCACTGATTTCAAATGCATGTATTGAAGGAAACATTCTTCAGAAATGTATTTACTGAGTCCTTCTTGTGAAAGGAGTGAAGATTTCCCTTTCCTGTATGTCCAAGGGCCATTTGTGCTTGGATGATCTGGAGGTTCATTCATTTCTTAGACATGAGGGATGGAAAATGCAGCCTTTCAATAGCACGTTCTCCCATAAGAGTTGTCAAAACATTACGGAGCAATTCTTAGCTCCTCTGTGGTTTTCATCAAGAGGCAATTTCTTCAGGAAAACCCTACTGCTATGCAAATACAGTGGCCAGACAGATTGAGACAAACCATAACCATTCAGCTTTGTAACAATAACCTTGGGAAACAGAGAGACATGGTGGGTCTTCCCTTGGTATGGTGTGAATTCCCTCTGTAACTTACTTACAGATGGTGAAACCCAAGGCTGGGGTACAGGAACAGTAATTTTTGCTTCCTTTTATTATGTCTGTAGGCTCTTGCCTCCCTAAACACAATTTGGGTCAGAAACCAGCCTAAATCCCCCCATCCCTGGAGGTATTCAAGGCCAGGTTGGATGGGGTCCTGGGCCCTACCTACTGCATGATTTAGTGGTTGGCAACCTTGCCCATGACAGGGGGTTGGAACATGATGATCTTTAAGGTCTCTTCCAATCTAAGATGTTCTAAGATTCTAGATCTTCCCTCTTCTGTTTTCCCCCATGGATGCCCTTTTACCAAGGCTCAGCAGCTGTCAACTTGCTTAAAACCTCCCGTTTCTGCCCCAGTGCCTTAGAGGAGAGGTGTCACATTTTGGAAAAGGACTGGGGAACTTCTAGGATGTTACCTTGCAGTTTTCCACCATTTGTAGCCCAGCTGTACTCAAATGTAAAAAAAACAACAAAAAAAAATGGCATGAGATTGGCCCAGACCTGCACCACGTTGGTTGCTCTTGCTGCAGTTTTCTTGAGACTTCCTTGTTCACCATGGGCTCATGGCTCCAGGCTTTGGTGGGAGAGGAGATGTCCTCCCAGGAGTGAGCTAGAGGTCAGCCTGAGGAAGGGCAGCTGCATTGGGCTTCAAAGAATTTTCTTTTTTCCTAAGTAACGAATCAAGATATATATATTTTTTCAACTCAGTCCCTGTTTTAAAATGAAGCCCCAGTGTAATATCCATGCTAATCAGATGAAAGCTTGCAGAATACAATTCCTTCAAGATCTGGGGGCATGCATGAATTTAACTCCAGGTGACCTGTGACTTTGTCGATGACACACACCATTTAAATCCGCACAAATGAAAACCTTGCCCACGCCACAGGCACATTCTTTGCTTTTCCCATGCAGCTCGCAGGGAGCTGGAAATGTTTGATGAGTGAAGTCTCGGTGATGCATTTCAGCAATAATTCATATGCTATACATAATTTAGGCGCTCGCCGCAGTCCCCCCGTAACACAAGCTGCATGGTGTGTACACACAAGGCCAGGAGGAAGCTTTAAGGAGGCTCCAGGCACAATCCACAGCAAGACTAAGTTTGATCCGTCTCCAATTTGCACCTGCCAGATCATGAAGGGAGCTAATTGGATTAAAATATTGTAATTATCGTTTCATTTACATGCGGTAAAACCTTAGGGAAACATTTTAAATAGCAGAAAAATTCAGGACGCAGTCTCTGAAGTCTGCTTCTTAGAAATGTAATGTTCTCTATCCTCTGTTGCCTGAAACTGGGGTTTTTCCCTAGGAAAAGGCGAGCTCAGTGAGGGATGTGCGTGGAGCCGGTGTAGCACAAACAGAGCACTGCTTGCTTGGGTCATTGTAATCTGTCTCATGGCTGCTCAGATGCCTTTTTCATTACTAGTGATTGTACCCGACTCCTACAGGATTTCACCCAAGAGTCCAAAGGATGTCAAGGTACAAAACTAGCTGTGAGTCCGGAGGAAGAAAGCCCCTTCCCCGGGCAGTAGGAGCAGCCTTCATTTCTTCTCCACAGGCAGATGGTCCTGCATTGGCTTGGGAAGCATCGTGTCTCCCAGGAGGTCACCCTTCAGGTCCAGCAGCATCTGGAATGGAGGGCAGCAGGGGTGGCACAGGGTAGCCATGCTGGTGGCTGTTACCAAAAGGCAGGGAAAGGACAAGTGCATGGTGCTGGGCATTCACAGGCTTAATTTCAGAAATTGATGTAGCAGAATACAAGAAAAGACAAAAAATAACCAAAATCAGTGTCTCCTCACACCTAGCAGGTGCCCTGCAGAGAGGTAACTCACTTTGTGCATTGCAGAGGACATACCTGTTTGCTTCACAAGCCAAGGCTGGACTTCATCAAGTCCCACATCTGCTGAAGACCTCAGTCTGGATCAGGTGTGAAGTCATACCCTGAAGCTGCGTGCTCAACAGTGAGGCCTACACCAGAAGATGTCTAATTAACTTCTGTATTCTTTCTGTGACAAGGAGTGAAGAATAAAGTCACGGCCATGATGAGAAATAACGTTGCTATGCTCCTTGCTTTGGATCTGCTCGGGTCTCCTGTGTAACTGGCACATCACTGCTGATCAGGAACAGCTTCAAGCCTCACTGCGCAGCTGGACCTAAACATGTAGACATGCTTTGTGCTCATCCAGAGCAGAAAAGTGGCAATGGGAGAGCCTGTATTATTCTCACAGAAAAGAAGATGAAAGGAAACCCCATTCAGGGGAGTGTATCAACACCTTACCTGAAGACAGAAGGCTTTGAAAAGTATAGAGTGCAGTGCAGGCCCTGCTTGCATCACTGGTGAAGAACGGGAGCACATGAGGGCAGCTTCAGGAGCTGCCTCAGCACTTTGCATGAGCTTTGGCAGCCTGGAGCCTGCTGCTGACACACTTACCCGATCTCAAGGTTACAGCTTCTTTTTTGGAGCACCTAACTCAAGACACAGTACATGGATCAGATGTTCAAAGGGTGAGCACCCCACCCAGTCTGGAAGCTGGAGACTGAAAGACATGTCCCATTAGACAGGCAGAAATCAATGCCTGCTTGGCCATTAATCACCCTGGAAGCCTCCACCTGGGTGAGTCAGCCCAGGAGCCTGGCATACCTTGCAAGCTGGAAAGGAAGATGCCTTTGTCTTGTTCCACCACCTTGCAGTTCTAACTTGAGAAGCACAGGCAGCAGTCAGCCTCCTTGGGAAATCACTTGGCAGGGAACACGACATGAAATCAATTTCTGATCTCACCAAGTCACATCTATCGTGTCTAAAGAACATCTGGCTGTCAAGTTCCCTCTCCCCAGCAAAACAGCAAACAAGGAAGCGAGCCTCACTAAAGCAAGCTACTTAATGAGCTTTGTTAAAAGCACAAGACCTAAAGAAAGGGGAAAAATCAAAAAGTAGAATTTCCTGATACATCTCCAAGAAGGGCAGCATAAAGTCCAGTTGCACTCAACCACACCAAACATAAGCAGCATTGGTTCAGCCAAATATTGATCATGGACAGCACTGCCATTCACATTGTTCTGCAAGCTTCAAGTCAGATATGTGAAGGCCAGTCCGGATTTTCATTCTCCACCTGGCCATCTCCTGTTTCCAATTGGCACAGCATGCAATGGCCTGCTGCAGAAAGCTGAACAGCATGATTCCAGTTAACAGAACAACCACAACAACTATGTATATATGCAGTATATAGAAGCGATTCAGAATTGCGTCTGTTTAGCATTGGCTTTTTTTGCCTTAGCCAAGCAGTATGCAAGATACCCATCCTTCCCAGGTTTAAGCCACTGACACACCTTTGTATGCAGGCAGTGCATCCTCCACGAGGCTGGAGAATCCACACGAGAGCAATAATTTTACACCCTTGCCAACTCTATGTCCTGCTTGGGCTACAAATGTACATTTGTTATTTCAAGTCTCAACTTTAAAAAAAAAGTGTTGATATAAAACTGACTTCACTACAAAAGTCAAAACAAGTCAATAGAAATAAAACTTTTATTGCTGAAGTCATGCTAATGATGGTTCGTAACCATTGTGTTTCTGTGAACCTAGGGATTTAACCTTTACATTTTGGACAGGAGAGGAGCCCATCAGCACAACTGCTGCTTTAGTTTCCTTGAGACACAATGAGTATCTGTTTTCTTAATAACAAGGCTTCTGATTTCCAGTGGAGCTGCTTAGGTGAGCACCAAAGCACACAGGCAGGCACACAAACCCATCACAAAGCAGGGAAGCCCAACAATTCTGTGCTTTCCTAGCTCAGCTCATCACCCCGTGTTGGACCACTCAGCACAGAACTGGGATACGTGCGTCTGACTCCCTCTAATGGTGGATGGCTGCAAAGCTCACAGCTGTAAGACTTCAATGTAACGTTATTTCAGAGGCGACCCAGAATCATAGAATGATTGGGTTTGGAAGGGACCTCTGGGTCCATCTTGTCCAACTCCTGCTCAGATTGGGCCGCCTACAGCAGGCTGACCACGTCTTAGTGCAGGTGACTTCTGGGGATCTCCAAGGAGTTCTTCAATGGTGATGGTAATCCCCTGGGCATTGCATTCAGAGGGACACAACTTCAAGTTCATAGCTGAGTTTTATGCCATGGTGTGGTTTCTGGCTGTGGAGAACTCTGAAGCTCTATCAAGATCAGGGGACCATTTATTCAGCAGATGTGCAGATAGTGGTCAGAGTTTTGTACATGTTGCTACGCTTCATCGATGACACAAACCTGAGTGCTATGCTGGCTGCCAAGGGACATTTAAAATATTCTTTAAGCATCATTAAGTGTTCATAAGTGCCCAGAGGCAGCTTTTTCCTTTGTGCTGTAATGTATCTCAACATATATTCCTATACTATGGCATTTACTTGACAATAGGACTTTCCCACCTCCTCTCCTGGAAGGGTGTCAGGGATGTCTTTCCTGGGGAGTCATAGAATCATTAAGGTTGGAGAAGACCCCCAACATCATCTAGTCCAACCTCAACCCATCCCACCATGTCCACTAAACACGTCCATCAGTGCCACATCTACATGGTTCTTGAACACAGAATCACACAGAATCACAGAATGGCCAGGGTTGGAAGGGACCTCAAGGATCATGAATCTCCAACCCCCCTGCCACATGCAGGGCCACCAGTCTCCACATTCAGTACTAGACCAGGCTGCCCAGGGCCCCATCCAATCTGGCCTTGAACACCTCCAGGGACGGGGCATCCACAACCTCTCTGGGCAGCTGTTCCAGCACCTCACCACTCTCTCTGTGAAGAACTTCCCCCTGACATCCAACATAAATCTTCCCTCCCTCAACTTAAAATTATTTCCCCTTGTCCTGCAGTCATCAACCCTTTCAAAGAGTTGATTCCCCTCCTCTTTGTAGGCTCCCTTTAGGTATTGAAAGGCTGCAATGAGGTCACCCCGCAGCCTTCTTTTCTCCAGGCTGAACAAGCCCAGCTCTTTCAGCCTGTCCTCATAGGGGAGGTGCTCCAGTCCCCTGATCATCTTTGTGGCCCTCCTCTGGACCCTCTCCAACTGTCCTTCCCATACTGTGAGCTCCAGACCTGGACACAGTACTCCAAATGGGCCCTCACAAGAGCAGAGTATCCTGATGGAGTCCAGGATACCATTTGCTTTCTGAGTTGCAAGGGCACACTGCCGGCTCATGTTAAGCTTTTCATCTATCAAGACCCCCTGGTCCTTCTCCACAGGGCTGCTCTCAAGGACCTCTCCTTCCAGTCTGTATGGATGCCTGGGATTCCTCTGGCCCAAGTGCAAAACTTTGCACTTTGCTGTGTTGAACCTCATCAGGTTCACCCAGGCCCACCTTTCAAGCCTGTTGAGGTCTCTCTGGCATCCCTTCCTTCTACTGTGTCGACCGCACCACTCAGCTTGGTGTCGTGAGCAAACTTGCTGAGGGTGCACTCGATTTGTCATCGATGTCATTGATAAAGATGTTAAAGAGCACCGGTCCCAAGACAGACCCCTGGGGGGCGCCGCTCATTACCGGCCTCCACCTGGACATGGAGCCATTGATGACCACCTTCTGTCTGTGGCCTTTTAACCAATTGCTTATCCATCAAGTGGTTCACCTATCAAATCCACATCCCTCCAGTTTGGAGATAAGGATGTGGTGGGGGACCATGTCAAAAGCTTTGCTCAAGGGCCTCCAGGGACTCCACCATGAAACCTCAAACACCTCCAGGGACTCCACCATGAAATGTGCCTTGCTCAGTGATGGGAATGGGGAAGGTTGGGATTGCATGGGACTGAGGTTTGTAAAAAGTATGCTTAAGGCAGAGAGGAAAACATAAGCACTAAGCTCACCTCAGCTTCCTCCTGGATATGCCCTGGTTGCAACCTATGTCAGGTACTTGATATTTCACATGGAGAACACAGCAGAAAGGTGAAAACATCTGACGTCTGGTCAAGGGGACACAGCTGTGCAGCCCTGCTCCTCTGCCCATAGGAAGGGCACGGCCTGGTGGGACAGCCGCAGCCTGCCATGCATTCCATGTGCGGTGTGAGCTGCCTGCCGGAGCGCTGCAGGACGGATCGCTCAAGGTTAAATTGGATTAAACTGTTACAGCTAAGCTTTCCCACGTGTGGTTTAAATTTAAACGCTATAAATTTCATGGTGAGTTATTAAAACCTTCTTGGCAAGGAGAAGTCATCTCTGTAGGAAAAAAAAGAAAAAAAACATTCTGCAAGTTTGCAAACCCACGGGGAGGCTGTAAGTCGGGGCACAGGGAGACTTCCAAGCAAAGGGGATGGACCAAGGTCTTTCAGTGTGGGACTGCGGCTGGGGAGCAGTCTGGCTCTGCTCCCAGCTCAGCTCTCTTGTTTGTGAGCGCTTGCCAACACCAATTAACAAACAAGCAGCACAGGAGGCCACAAAAAGCCTTTTTTTTTTTTTTTTCCCCCAAGAATTCTCATCCTTTCAGTCTCAACAACCTCTGCGGCTGCCACATGGTGTCACACCAGCTCCGCACTGCCGTGCTGCTGTGCCACGCTCTGTCACTGCTATTTATAGGGACAACCAGCTATTTCCAGCCCCAGAGAGGGCACTGGGGGCCAGGACAGTGGCAGCAGGGATGGGAGAGGGGATGAGAATGGGCTACATTTTGTCCCGGGGGGTTGGAAGTTGCAGTGAGATTTGCTGCTTTTATCCCACTGCCATGCTTGGGCCAGGCTCTTGAGAGCCCCCCGAGGTCAGTGGGATCTCTGATAACATCTGTGATGGGAAAGCTTTGGGAGGACCAAACCACCTGCAACTTGCCCAAACGTTGTGCTTTGTGTTGGAGCAGTGCCACTGTGTGAATTCTAAGCAGTGCTCACCGTCAGTTCCCATTCTACATCTGAGCTCTTGACCTAAAAGTGCAATCACACTGTGCAGCGCTGTGGCAGCAGGTAGAGCAGGAGTGCTGTGAGAGCACTGCCTATTGCCATCCCAGATGCTGGTCCATTAAAAGAGGAGAAACTATGATTAGGCCAAAAGACTTGGCACGAACAGCTTTGCTGCATTTTCAATATGAAATATTTGTTTTGTTGGAAGATGACTCTGGAATACTGTACCAGGTCTTACCGATACTCAGAGTCCCCAGTAAAAAAAAAGCAGAAACAAATCCAGTTGGCTGCTTGGGAGTAAGGTGAGAGCAGGAGGACATCAGGTTCAGCACTGTGGGACAGGGGCATGGGAAGAGGACGATCAGAGAGGCAGGAAGATAGGAGATGTCTTCCATGTGGTTATGCAACATAGGATGCACAGACGTGGCTGAGATGCTCCTCCGAGCAGACAGGCAGTCAGCCACTTCCAAATGTAATTAACTGCGTCGTTACCATCTAAGCAAAACAAACTGCTCATTCTGTGCTACACTTAGCCAGAGCAGATATCAGTGCTGAGACCCCCAGACTGCAGCTATTACACTGCAGTGCTGCTGACATCCTGCAGCACCGCATTGCTCTCTTCTTTCCAGTGCAGTCACCAGGAACACATTCCAGGTTTCTTCAGGTGCTTCTATTCGCACCTGAGAGCCACTGCTATATCCCCTCATGTACTGAGCATCCTCAGGATGTCAGGGAACAACTGAGACAGAGCTGCCCCTACAAGCCCAAAGGAAGCAATGGAAATGAAAGCAGAATTGATTCTTCGGAAGTTGACCTTGACCTGTGCTTGAAGTGTTCAGCAGTACTGGAGATTTTTAACAAACCAAATGAAAGCCAGAGTCTGCTTTTAGGATGAGGGCAGCCTGCCAAAGAGTACGGAGCCTATGGCACACCAACCCCTTTAAGGAGAAAACTGACATTTCTGAGCTGAAGACCAAAGCCACCACAGGCACCTATTTATATGGAGTGGCTTTTGGAGTGGCTTAGATGTTTTCTACACATGCTCTTTCTCACATCTCTAGGGAAGAGTCCCAGCACAGAGTAAAAGGGACCTTTTCAGGCAAGAGGAACTCAGGCTGTGGGGAAAGGCTAAGCTTCAAAGGGCAGTTTAAGCATCAGAGCCTGGGAACTTCACCATCTCAGTCTTACAGTGTACTGAGAAGACTGAGATATGGCATTTGTGTGTCGTCTTCTATGCGTCACAGTAACGTTTGGGCAGGTGCAGCTGCTTTGATCTATGCCCTGCTCCCCAGCAGGGTTATCCTCCCTGCTTTCCTGCTGATGGCAACTACCCTGAGAGAGCTTTGCAGTTCCAGACTTTCCCTCCCTTCCTTTAGACCCTGGATTCTTAGACAGCAGCACGCTTTTCCCCAGCCCCCTCCTCCACTGTGTTTGATCTGTGTTATATATTTCTTCCCTGCTGTCTGCAGCCATACACCAGTGTGACACCAGCCTGGCACAGGACCAGTCCCAGAGTGGCATGGGAAGAGAAGGTGCTGAAAATCATAGAACCATAGAATGGTTTGGGTTGGAAGGGACATTTAAGTACATCTAGTTCCAAACCCTCTGTAGCGGGGGGGCACCTCCCTCTAGGCCAGGTTGTTCACAGCCCCATCCAGCCTGGCCTTGAACTCCTACAGGGAGAGAGCATCCACAGCCTCTCTGGGCAACCTGTTCCAGTGCCTCACCACCCTCACAGTAAAGAATTTCTTTCTAATATCTAGTCTAAATCTACCCTCTTCCAGTTTAAGGCCATTTCCCCTTGTCCTGTCACTACCTGCCCTTATAAAAAGTCTTTCCCCAGCTTTCCTGTAGGCACTCTTCAGGTACTAGAAGGCTGCTATAATGTAGTTCCAGAGGCTTCTCCAATCTGAAGAGCGCCAGCTCTCTCAGCCCATCTCCTGTCATGAAATCATTAAGATTGGAAAGACCTGTAAGGTCATCTAATCCAACCGTTGACCTGTCCCTCCCCATGCCCGCTAACCATGTCCCTCAGCACATCTATATGCTTTTTGAACACCTCCAGGGGCAATATTTCAACCACTTCCATGCGCAGCCCATGCTAATTACTCTTCTAGAGAATAAATTTTCCCTAATAACCAACCTGAACCTCTCCAGGTGCGACTTAAAGCCATTATGTCTCATTCCATCACTAGTCATCTGCCATGAAGCCTCTGCTCAGCCTCCTCTGCTCTGGGCTGAACAAAAGGAAGGGCTACAGCTGCTCCTCACACACCCTGTCCTCCAATCACAGAACAGTTTGGGGTGGAAGGGACCTTGCAGTCCCTTTCCAACTCCCCACGGTGAGCTGGGTGCCCCCCACCCACTCAGGCTGCCCATCCAACCCAGCCTTGAGCACCTGCAGGGATGGGGCACCCGTAGCTCTCCAGGCATAGCATGCCCTGTGGGAGGTCCTCACAGCACCTCTCAGTACTAACTCTGCTCAGGGCAATTTCTTCAAAGCATCTTCCCCCATGCTGACAAGTTCAGCAGTATCACAGCTTAATTCCAGGTAGAGCCTGAAAGCTGGGCACTGCTGAAACATTGCCTCAAACACCCTCCCTACTGCAGTTTTCTTTCTTTCTTTCTTTCTTTTTTTATTATTAACTCAGAGAATAAAAAAAAAAGTTGTGGCAGTAACATTTCATTACCCTGTAAAGTACTATGGAAAATGGTAAAAAATACGTAAATAAGACTTTGTGAAACAATGCACTGGCTTAGTGCTTGTTCAGGTGGTATAAATGCTTGGCAATGGTTATGCTCAGGAAATGAAATCTCTGTACTTCTCTCCAGCCTGCAGGAAGGAGGGGATGGCAGCACCCCCAGGTCCTGGCAGCCATGGGTGCATCCCATGGTCTTTCCTGCAGACCAGCTCAGTCAGATCCCAAACAGCAACCCTGTGGCAGTGGTGTGCAGAAAAATACCATGCAGAAAGCAACAGCTCAACGCTGTACAGCTGAGTGAAACAGAAGGGAACATCTGGGCCCACGCCTCAGACTTCAGAGCTTTCATGGTTAGCGAGCACAAGAAATGAGCTCATGAAGCTCTAATTGCCTGGTTTGTTCTGTGCACAAGCATGGCCCCGGTACCTGCAGTTACAGCTTGTTTTCAGACCAATTATTTCATTAAAACATTACCTCCGCATTTCCAGATTTGCTGTAACAAGTCTTTGCTTCATCCTTCCGGCTCAACGCTTTGCCATTTCTTAGTCTGAGACCATGGGAGAGAAAGCCAGATACAAAATCACAGTCTCTATGAAATCTATCACCCCAACAGCTATTAAAACCTCAGACCAAAGATCTGTCCTTCCTCCTTCTGCAAAGCCAAGGGGCACTGCGGGACAACAGGAAGGACTCAAGAAGGGGATGCTCTTGCAGGGCCAAGGACACCAATTAGAGGTTTGAAATGAGCCCGTGCCTGGAACCTGGGGGGAAGCCACGGAGCTAAAAGCTGCTGAGCTGTTAAATGCGGCCTCTGCTCTTTGCTGTGAGGCTGCGGCAGGAGGGGCCTGCTTCCCATGCAGCAGGAAAGGGAAGGTGGTTGGCAGCATGGGGGAAGGGTGAAGAAGAGAAGGAAAAATGCCAAAGGATCCTAAAATACTCTAAAGACTGTCCCCGTTGAGGAAAGCTCTTCCAGACAAGCATAATAAATACAGCACGATACAATTCAGTAAGGCGTCATTATCAGAAAAAGGTTGACAGCAAGCACTGTGATCTCCAGCACAAATGAGGATGCCGGAGCCATCGCAATCCCTCTGACGAAGCAGAAAGCTGCAGCCTGTGCGGGGATGGAGCGCTGCAGTCCTGGTGCCTGCTGATGAGATGCTATCGGGGTTACCACGGCAACGGGAGGATGCAGCACCAGCAGCTTTGACTTTGCATAAACCGACAGCGGGTTCAGCTGGGGACGAGGCACTGAGAGCGCTGCTGCTTTCCTCCAGCTCCAGGAACAGGCGCAGTGGGGCTGTGATCTGAATCCCTATGGCCACATCCTCAGCCCCCTCCACTCCTACAGCCAAGGCTTTGTGTTCCCCGCTATGCACGCACCTCAGCTTTGATCCTTCTCCTCCCAGATCAGACAACGCACACAGGGTTTGTTTCCCTCACACACTGCTTCCCCCAGCTCCCTCCTCCCTGTACTGCCTTGTGACCTCTTCAGTCCTTCACCTCCCAGACAATGCAGAGACTCTCTGCCAAAGCTCCACTCGTGGCCAGGGCAGCCACCAGGTGAATGGTGGCCGTGTCGCTCACACCTTATTTTGTATCTCTGCCTACGTAGCACCCCAACAAGAAGGGAAAACCACAGTGCAACACAGTGCTGGGCCTTTTCTTCTGACAAGTACTGCAGCAACATGAATTTCATGAATTTCCTTTGAGGAAGCTCTACTCTTCATTTATTTATAAAAACCTTAAGGCTGCATTATTTGCCCATAAACATATACACATTATTAACTGCAATCCTAAGCCTGCGTGCAGACATCCCATTCATTTTTCTTGCTGTAGCAGCACTGAAGCAAACATCCCAACAACACAGAGTTGTAACATTTCTGCAGGGAAATGGCATCCGAAAGCCCTGCACTGAATCCTATGGGAAAAGAAAAGAATCCCAAACCCAGTGCAGTTCCATCAGGCAGGTGGACAGGCTGGCGCTGGCACTGCCATCCCTCTGCATCAGCTCCCTTCCTTCGTGCTATTTGCAAAGTGGGCAAAGTGAGAAATAATTAAGGACAGTTTCCTCGACAGTCTGGCAGCTGTCACTGCACGCCAACAGACCCAGAAATGAAAGAGCAATCCAGTACAGGGAAGTAGAAAGTCCTGACATTTTAATTATCTGAAGAGATTACAAGATGAAAGTCTTCCTTGAGGCAAATGTATATTAGTATTGATATAGTCATTGTGCTTTTCAGTAAGAGAAATAGGAGTCTGTATTTACATAAGAAACTATAGTGTCTGAGATCTTTAAATATCATATTTATGGAAATGATTCTGAATTACAGCATTTACAAAATAAAAACAAGCTTGAATAAATATCCAGTCCATTAAATAAGATTTTTTTTTCTCACAGAAGCAACTTTTTGTGCATATTTATTACACAACAGAAGTTTTTGTATTTTTATCCTATAAAAGAAGCGTTAAATTTGTTGGGTTTTTTTTTTTTTCTTTCTAAAAATAAAACTGCAATACTCATTGCAATGTGAAGCCTGAGATTTAAGCCTGAATAAGTACCATTGCTTGCACCGCGCGCCCGCCCACCCCGCACTGCTGCAGCCCTGCTGAGTGCTGACACTCCCACTCCAGGATTGATTGGAGGAGTTTCAGAGAAAAAAAAAACAGGAAAAATATAAATAAGGTGAGGATAACACGTTACAGCTGGCATTGGCTACAAACAGCATCGTACAGCTTGTGCGTGACGCATCAGCCAGGTGAAGCTGCTTCACCTGATTCAAAATGACAGCAGCACCAAACTGTGACAGCTTTCGATGGCTCATTAATTCTTAACATAAAACCACGTAACGAAGGGAATGTCCACGAGGTAAACTAAAACCAAAGAAAATCAGCCCGGCCAGTTTTGTTTTGTCACTTGGAACGATGAGTTCTCGCGCATGACACTGCAAACAACTTCCCTCATCTCTTTCTTGAAATTATCGTTTTGAAACACACCGTGTAACACTGCATGTCAGGAAAGGGGATAAGCAAAGAGCTCTTGATCTCCCTTCCTCTGCAACCACAGCACACAGAGCATTGCTTTTAATGTGGCTAACTCAAAGCTTGTCCAGACGGCTTTGAAACCTCAGTGCTCAGGGAGCTCTCACTGTAATAGTTTGTGCAAGATCATAGCAGGAATCCATGTGAATCTTACTTCTTTCCTCTCCAAGTGCAAACAGGAATGAATCCCTGGTGTTTCAAACAAATACAAACGTCTTCCAATTTGTTAGCACGAGTGAAGTAGCAGTATGCAGTATTTTACATGGTTACTCTGCCAAATATGGACAACACGAACCCTTCTCCGGTTGACCATTGTAGGACCTTTCCAATACATCAAGTTCGCCTTTTAAAAATCATTTTAAAAACTTGCATGGGATAAATCATTTGTCACAATACTGAATTCTGCTGCTAAGCTCTTCCAAAAGTATGCATTTCAATATTAATTCATGCATTTGGTAATCTTTTCCTCTGAAGTTTGTTTCATTAAGTTTTAGGTGCTGATGCAGAAATCAAAGCTCTGTCTTATAATTCTGATACCAGAATCTAGCATAAGTGATGCTGATTATAAACAATATGGAACCAGGAGTCATAAATCTTAATTTTTAGAAGACAACTTGGAGTTATTACTCTGCTCAGTAAGTGAAAGGCAACAGAAATGTATTGCCTCAGGACCTCCAGTGTGAATCCTATGTGATTCAAAGAAAGTTTTGCTTTTAGAAATACTGAAAGTGGATTCAAAGTATTTTGCTTTAATGAATCCTGTCAAAGGTACAACACCCCTAGTGCTGGGAAAGTTAAACCACAACGGGAGGGAGAGGGCTGATGCCCACAGCCATGCTGCAGTTAGTGAGCACATTCCATGTCCAAGCTCTGGGGCTGTTCTGCTGTGAGGAACTAGTTAACCACCTGCTCTGTGCTTAGCATGACAGATAAGCAGCAACGCTTGTTCGGTTCTCTGAGCCCTAATTCTTTCCACGCAGTGCATTTGTTCTGCATATGGCATCGTAACATTAATGTTATAAATTTATGGAAGACTGTACTGCAGCCTTAGAGCTACAGACGCTTCATCCTTCCCTTTAGCAGCTTAGTAAAATGCAGTAAAAACTGTCTGTACAAAATTTATAACCACGGATGTCAAAGCTTACACACCCTCACCCGGTCCCTCTTTCACATTTACTCTTGGCTTAGGTCAAATGCATCGGTCCCTGTCAGACTCCAGTGCACACAGCAGTACTTTAATACGTCAGATACCGGCTTTGTCACTGTAGAAAGGAGTGACATGGAACATGTAACAGTGAGTGCAAACGCGGACAGGCTTCATCTGACCATAACGAGGTAATGGCGCAGAGTGGGAGGAGCAGCGGGAACAGAAGATCTGGAAAACAAGAGGAGATTGCACTTGAGTTCCTTGGAGAATGGAGAGAGGAAAAGCTGACCTCACCTACACACAGCAGCCATCCCACGTAGCTGAACAGTCAACAAACGCAAACACTCATCGCTTGAAATTCTTGAGCAAGAGCACGTGGCTCTCAGTCGGTTCCCCTACATCTGGCTGAGTCATTACCTTGCCACAGCTCCTGCAGTGGTGCTTCCTGCGGATGACCGTGAATGGAGCCTTGCAGGCAGTGCAGTAACTGCAGACTTCATCTGGAACCCAGTCAGGAGGATCTGTCAGAAGCACAGCAACAGAAGGGGAGATAAATCAAAAGGGAATAGCACCAAACATGCGGCCGCCGGGTCCTCCAGGGAGCGGGGAGGATGAAAACATAAAGACAGCAGCTTTCATCTAGGTCTCTCCAAGCACTGTGAGCAGGCAGGTGGGTAAGGTGAGGAATCAGGGAGGGCTGCTCTGAGGCGGTCACCTCCAGGATGAGCAAAGCATGCTGAGTGCTGTGACCATCCCCAGCCCCTTCAGCCACTGTGACAGGAAAGCTGGCTGCTCTTCCTACAATTAGGCAAGCAGATAATCAGCTCAGAGCCCAGTTATTTGCTGGTAAATTATCAGAACTCTTTCTGGCTGGCTGCCTTACCAGCAGTGAAGCAAATACAGAAAATCACACATACAAGACACCAGAAAAAGAACTCAAGCATTATCCCTAACAGCATGTCTCAATTGTTTATTTTTCCTGCGAGCTCTATAACCTCTCACAGAAGCCAAGCAGTGAAATGATTTGTTTTTGGCAAAGCAGAAAGCATTGGGCTTGCTTCTGTTGAGCTGCTTCTGCCTGTGACGGGCTGACGTGACCTTTGGGAGACTAAAATTATGAGTGTAGAAATGATGGAGCCGATTGCTTAATTAGGTTAATAAAAGTCTAATCAAGGGCAAGCCAAGTTCTATCCAGAAGGAATCCATGGGCACAGTGGAACGCAAACTGCTGGGCGTATTTACCCACATGGAACTTCCCTCCAAGCACTATTTACAGTATGCGGCCCAAGTGACTGCTGATTTATAAACTGACAAGCAAAATCCCTGCCCCAAGGAGCACGTAATCAAACAACAAACTATACGGTGCACTTAATGCAGAGATCAAGTGAACGGTGGCTACAGGCAGAAGGAAGATAATCACATGAAAATTCAGCTCATTCCATTATATCTATTGGCCAAATGTAACTGACCAGTCTTTGTCATACGTGGGAAATTAAAACTATAAAAGATAAGCATACCAATGCAGAAAAATGTTCAAAAAACAGGCAGAAAAACATCTCAACAGAACTTCAGATTCTGAAGGATTTTGAGGACTGCACATAACAGCCTTCACTTTATCCCTGGGAACACCAGAGCAGTTCTGTGGAGAAGTAAGGTCACAAAATCCCATTTAAAAGCCATGCCTTCCCATGGCAGCAGGCAGAGGCAGCACTGCCAGCTTAAGTCGAAGCAGTGATGTCAGTGAAACCAAAGGATTTCCCTCTTCTCTCTGCAGCTTGCCCAGCTACTGTACATAATTTACCCAGTGAAAATCACCCCTGAAATCAGTCTGTGATGCCGACTTTGAAAACTTCCTATCGCTTCCATTGGAAAAGTCACAAAAACCAGATCCTTTTTCTATATGTTGTAGCAGGGCAGTATGAATCGAAGCTTTTGGAGCATCCTATCCCATAACTCCTCCTTTCCCCAGATCAAACTAATGTAACTCTGGAGCTCATCAGCAGAAAGCAGCTTTCCTATCAGTAGGAGTTGACCATTCGGGTTTTGTTTGCTTTGTTCTGTTGCTGCCCTTGATATGCACTGGTGAAAAAGTTGTTTTTAAGTGACTTCACATGGATTCAATTACCCCCAGAGCTACATAAAAGGGAAAATTGCCAAAAAAGGCATATCAGAAACAGAAGTTTTTTGGTAAATAGTGACCTTATAAACTCATAATAGTCTCATAATCCCTAGTTACACAATTACTTGACTGTCAGATGAATTCATCTGAGTACCTCGTTTTAATAACTGCATAAGACAGAATACTAAAAATCACACACCACTGGCACTCAGTGTACAGAAAGATACAGCCCTCCCTACCGCACGTTCTCCCAGACTAGGGAAACACCTTTTACTTTCAAGTCGGTCTCAGTTTGGCCAACTCACCTCTCCAGAATGAATGCACCAGCAGAACAGTCCGAGGACACATTGTCGTAGCGTGGTTAAAGCCCACCCACACCCAACCAAAGCCATGGGCTGGCTACCCTCATCACTCAGGCTGCCCAGGGCCCATCCAACCCAGCCTTGAGCACATCCAGGGATGGGGCACACACAGCCCTCTGGGCAGCCTGAGACACCTGCCCCCAGACAGAGACCCAGCACACTGAAGCACTTAGAGCCATGCAACCCAGCGCTGTGGCCCTTTGCTTCTGGCTTCTCCTAATGCCCAAATTCCTTGCACCAAAGTCAGCTGCACTGCAGCACACCCCAAATAGTAACACTTTGTTACATAAGGGCGTGTAACATTTAAAATGCCATGCATGCGTTGTCTGCTTTCAGTCACCACTCTGTGGGGAGAAATCAGCACAGTACAGCCAAATCGTACACTCATGCTATGGTGAAATAGGAACCTCTGGGGGTCATCAGCCCTGTGCTTTTGCTTCCACATGTAACGTCCATTCAATATAAAGAATGGAATGCTCTTTACGCTGGATAGAGACAGAAGCTTCATTCTGGGGTTCTGCCTTTGCTCAGGAATGAAGCCCAGCCCGGACCTTCCAGCACTCACAGGAAGATGAGGCTGGGAAAGATCACACAAGCCCCAGTGGTGACAGGACCCGCATCCCTAGGTCCTGTCTCAAGCTTCATCTCACTCAACCTTGGGAGCAGCCTTCTGACTTATATACATTAAGGACTGAGTCATCAGGCTTTTTATAGAACAGGTTTTGGAAATATTCTCAGAAGAGCAGCCTCACGAGGGTATGAAGCTTTAGTGTGAGGAGCTTAAACCTCCAGCATTATCCCACAGACAGGCCGGGAGCAGGGCAGCAGCACTGCACCCAAAGGCTTTTACCATTACAGTCCTTCTTCGGGCTCTGCTGCTCTGAACACAGCAGCAGATGGAAGCATCCAGTCTCAGAAGCCCTGCCTGCCTGTGCTTCGGGGACTTGCAGCAGGCTTGGAGGAAAGGTTCGCTTGTGGGCTAATTGGCCCTCTGCTTTATCAGGCAATAAGAGCTAAGAAATCTGTTGGGAAACAGCTAAAGACCACGGCAGAAACATCAAAGAGGAGGAGGAAGGGAGGGAAGGGATTAACGAGACAGAGTAGAGAAATGAATTTTAGAAGAAAACATGAAAAGCGTGTACAGGAAAAAGGCAGAGAAAAGAAGTGAAATGAGTATTTTAATGAAGAAGAGTAAGTTTAGAGAAAGGAAAAAAACAACTCAAGATGAAATGGTGTGAAAACTAAAGAAGACATTTGAAGAAAAAGAGAAACAGCATTTCCAATTCCAAACTATTCAGAAGTCTTTCATTATGACAGCCAATAAAGTGAGAAACTTTATGGTCTTCTGTTTCATTTTGTACTGTAGCTTTCAGAATTCACCTTTACATGTCTCTGCAACCTCAGTAGCTAAAAAAGTTCATTCTATCCTACAGAAGTTAAAATCTCATATGAATCCAAAGCGGTGGAACTTTAAGAAGAAAAACATGATCACGACAAAATTCAGACACTAGAAACAATGTCAAAAAGCCCACATGAATTTATTTTGATTAAATGCCTGCTGCAAAACTGCTGCAGCCAAATGTAACCTGACCAAAAGAAGGGTAACGTTTGTGTCTCAAGGTGGGCTAAGAGAGCCTGCACCCGGATCCATCAGCAGCGCTGACTGAAGCAGCATCAGGATGCACTGCAGTGTATGTATGCCTCAGTGAGAGTTCAGTGCATTTGGCAGCAGCAACCCGGAAGACTGAAAGATCAGAATTAAAAACTGAACTAACTCTCTATGAGCATATACTGTCCAAATCCAAGTTCTGACACTGTAGAGCCACAGCTCGGAAGTGACACTGAGCTCTTTCAGAGAGCACAAGTGCACTGTGACACTGAGACACAAGAGACTGGGTGAGGTGGGCAGAAAATATCCCCAGAGGTGTTGGAGCCTGCAAGTTGCCTTTATCTAGCAAATCTGTAGACTGAAAGAAAACAAACACATTAGAAAGCAAGCACACCCTGACTCCCTGCTGAGCCCTAAGCTTACTGCAGTGCCTGACAGCTCAGAGGATCCCTCATCTTCTGTTTTTACCAAATATCCCTCATGCAGAACTCCATCTGGAAGTTCCTCCCAAATCAATGCATAATAGACTTTAGAGCACATCATGCATTACTCTGAGTACATGTTTAGCAATCATCCTTAGGAGGGCTGTTCCTGCAGCCTGTGAAAAGTCATACCTCTGTAGCCATCAACATGCATCATCCTCACAGCTGCAAGAAAGGTCAGGCTGCCTTGCTGCAGTTCTCTCAATGAATGCAGGAACTGTGGTCCATGGTAAATTCAGTTTTAAGTATAAAAAGCGGAGAATTAGGGTGACATGACTTCACCTCTCACTTCAACTTCCGTGGTGAAACGAACCTTTTTGTCCCTTATGACATTCAATTTTCCACATGTCATTCTGGGTAGACTCCAACTTTTATCTAAGATTCCTTGGAGGCAATTGTACCACAGTAATCTTTTCCCTTGCTCAGTAGATTCAGTGTTGATTACAGCTGGCTTGAAATTTTTCAATTAAAATAATTTTCTGCTTCAAGAATATTATTTGATGAAAATTGGGGCGGGGGGAGGTGAGGGAGAAAACAGAGGTACAGGCTGGCTAGCTTCGAGAGCAGCTTTGCCAAATGGCTTCCTTAGGATGGAACCTCTGCACAAAGCTAGGGAGCTGGGGGCACAGCTTGGCAGAGCTCTGATAGAAGGCAATCCTGACCACAACATGCTGTGTCTGCTCTGGACAGGTGTGTGATCAGCAACTCATTCCATGGGCTAACTAACCATTACTAGGAGTCCATTGTAACAGCTACCAACAACCAGAACAGCCATCTTCTGGATTTCTCCCAGAATGTCCTGTTCTCCCTTTGCACCACTCCCCTCTTCTTCTTTTTTTTCTTTTTTTAATCTAGTCTTCTCTTCAGAACAGAGAATAAAACATATTCTGAAGCCTAAAGATTGTGATTTAAAAATTACATATTATAATAACACACATTTAGGGCAAGTATTTCTCTAATAACATTCTTGACACAGGTTCTAAAAACTAGAATCAAGTTGACACTGTAGATCTACACCACATGCCAGCAGAACACTAAAACGTGTATTTTGAGGGTGAAGAAAATTCAAACCTAATCGAAATCTCAATTACGTCACTGTGGAGACAAATGAGCTGGTGCTGTACAGTAGTTATGGGGTGTTATCTCCTCTGCAATGAAGTCTCATGTTCCACACTGTGCTGACAGAGAGAGATCGCATTGGAAAAGATAAGAGATCACGGGCAAGTTTTTGAAACAGAAGTCACACTGAATTACTGCAATGCTACCTCAAAACTGTACAATTGGAAATCTCATAATGTTGCATGCATAATTGAATGTGCCCAGCTGATTATAAAACAGTGCCTTATTTTAGGAAACTTTACACTAAATTCCTCTCTTGTGCAACGGAAGCAGAGCTGCTAAAAAATTAAAAAATGAGAAGTTATATAGACAACTTGTTTGGCCACTGAACTGTGCAACAATTTAACTTCTTTCATTTAGCAAGTGTTGCTGGTCATCACTATAAATAATAGCGTAGCCACAGGCATACAGAGGACAAAAGAAAAATGGAAACACTCAGCTGGGGTTGACAGCTAATTCTGGGCTGATGGTGATTAGGTTCTGCACACACAGTAGCGCAGGCAGGTTTTCTTGACACTGTGACTTCATATGGCAACATGAACAAGAGCTCGAGCTTTGGGACCATAAATTACTGAACTGTGCTAGTGCTGCTGGTTGGAGAGCAGTGAGGAGCAGCTCGTAGACAGAAGTGGGTGGGCTGGAAAGTTATGGGATGGGAAGGGATAGAGGATTAAGAACGTGTTGTTGTGCAGCAAACAGATGCTAACACCATTTGGCACAAGCAGTTATTTGTACTGGCAGGCACAGCACATGGATTGTGGCTGGAGTTATAAGCAGGTGGCAGTGAGCAGGGCAGTTCTGTATAAACAGGACAGGAACGGGAGTGAAAATGAATGTATGGCTGCAGAGAGCAGTGGGATGCTACAGAAAGTATTTTTCTAGAGAACAAACGGCTTCCTAATGCTTTCTGGTTTTCCCTGAGAAAACCTTTTGATTTCTGAATGTCTCATGCTTGTTCCTACAACAGGAATACAACCTGTTTTGTTAGCTTGCCTGTAACTTCATGACACTGACACATTAAAATATTCACCTTTCCTCAGGGAAAGCAGGGACTTATGTTCCATCACATTTATATACTGATAAATAAAGGAATATACACAAATCCTTATCAAAACAAAGAAGAGAATTTACTGTGTATATATAGGAAACTGCTGGCAAATACAAAGTAAATGTTGTGTTGGGACTGGAATCAAGATCCCAGACACACAAACTGCATAAAGATATCACATTTCTATGTTTCAAATTAAGTCTCTGGGAGCAACATGGCCCTGACCTAGTTGGGATGTGCTTTAAGTAGGTTAACCGAAAAGTAATTTTCTTCTATTTTCAAATACAAATGTTTGCTTTAATCCCTATATGACTCATGTTACCCACCCCGAGTCCCAGATGCCTTGGTCAGTTTATTATCTGACTGGCTGGACCCACAGCAGAGCTTGAGAACTTCCCAGTAGCCCTTTCCCTGTGCAGGCTGCCAGGTCACCTCTGGCAGAGGGATAAAGGCAATACCACAGAAGTCCCCAGGACACACAGCCCTTCTGTTATCACTTCTACTACCAAGGAACCCAACCTGCTTGTTTCTGAGCAGCTGCCACCACCGTTTGATCTGTGTACAACAGACTTTGTACCCACTGGCCACCTTCTCCATCATAAGATCAGAGCATATTTTATTACATTCAAAACTCATTTATGGAATACTGCATGAATTCATCTTATATTCTAGGAGAATATATTGCATTCTCTCTCTTTAAAAAACAGAATGCTTTTTACAACTATAAATTATAAATATGCTTCCTCAAAAAACAAAACAAAACAAAAAAAACCCCTAGAGCGTTAGGAAAGCAAAGATGGATGTATACACCACAGGCTCATCTGGACTTCTGAAAATGAAAATGCTTTTGTTTTGGGATGCCAATTAATCTGTAGTATATTGTATTTCAGCCTTCAGGAGGTCACAGGATCCAATTCTTATACTCTTGCCAATGTCAGTTGGCTCATAATAAGCATTCATACTTGTTTTATGACCCAGACCAGCTGGTGGGTTTTATATAGGGTAAGAATGAGAAATCTGACAAAAACAACTGATTCATTTTTATAATCTAAGTAGAGGCTGGAACCTTCAAGGAAAGTCTTAACACTTCTTTTTTTGTTTGTTTGTTTTGTTTGGGTTGCTAGGCTTGGTTGTTGCTTATTATTAATTAATATTGTTTGAATACAACCTTTAGCATTTGGTCCTTGTGGTAAAAGATTTTTATTTGATAGTTGGAAAGAGCTTTCCTGTATTCTGCCATTATGGTAGAAGGAAGGAGCCTACCTACGTGCTCATCTGCTTTAAATTGCTTCACTTTTTGCTGAAATCATTAAGATTTTAAGTGTAGAAATGATGTAAAAAATTGGATATAATTAATTTTGGTGCAATGACATCAATAGATTGGTGCAAGGATCACAGACTTTGCACTGAACCCATTTACATGACAGCTGCAGTGTATTCCTGTTGGTGGCCTACTGCCCAGCTTTAGCCTGAAGGATGCAGCCAACAGGCTTGCTGCAACAAATAAGGAACACTGTTAACACAGCAAAGGTTGTCCAAACCACGAGACCACTTCATATGTATCCAAACATCACCCCGCACAATGTCTGGAGCTATTGCTTTCACAGTGACCTGCAACAATTATGTAAGTGGGGAGGAAAGCAGGTATCTGCTGAGGTTAAAATACTGCTGCAATTACCCATCTCAAGGAGGATGCCTTAGAGACAGCAAAGATTGTATCCCATTAGCTCTCACTAAGTATCTCAGTGACAGGTAGTAGATACAAGCCTGCAGAGCTTTGCCAGCAATGACACCGTGTGACCTGTGCCTGAAAGGACAGAAGTCTGGAATGTTCTGGAAAGGGGACAAGATGGACATTTCTAACAGTTTCCACGGATGCAACAAAACAATCCACTTCAGGTGCTCCTTCCTGTAGATCTTGGTTTGTTCTGGTTTGGAAGTCAGAGCTCATCTCCATGCTTCCTTGCACCCTCTATCATTTTGTAATGCCTCCTGGTATAAAAAGGATCTGGTCATACTGGAAATAGTCCAGTGTGAACTACTTGGTGACCACCAAGATGATGGAGAGACTGAGGCACCTCTCCTTATGAGAAGAGGCTGAGAGAGCTGGGGCTGCTCAGCCTGGAGAAGAATAGGTTCAGGTGGAATCTTGCCAATGTCCACAAATAACTCAAGGGGGGCTGCAAAAGAGACCAAGCCATGCTCTTGTCAGCTGTACTGCATGCCAGGAAAGGAGGCAATAGGCACAAGCTGAATCACAGGAGGTTCCATCAAAACATCAGGAAACGTTTATTACGTGAGTGATGGAGCTCTAGCACAGGGACTCAAAGACATTATAGGTTCTCTTCCTTGGGGATCTCCAAAAGCAGCCTGGACATGGGCCTGGGCATCCTGCTCAGGGAGCCCTCCTGGAGCAGGGGTGGAACCAGAGGGACCCTGAGGTCCCTGTCAAACTCAATCAATCTGTGATTTTGTAATTGTGATATGTGCCTCTTTCTGACAAAGTTCTGCCCATTAGTCCATCTGAACGCTGTATCACAAAGCAGACTGAAGAAGTCAGTTTACACAGAGTAGCAGTACTGGTTTGTACAAGCAGCTATTAATAGCATGAGCATTTACACACCAGCCAAGTAAGACTCCCAAAGAAGGCTGCAAGGACATGGATTCAGACTCACCCAAGCCTTCCTGGTGAGTGAGGACAGGTATCAAAAGCAGGGTAACTGCAAGAGTATAGACCCCACTTAAGGAAGGTGCCAACATAGAAAAACACGGTGCCAAGACAGCCAAGCTGATTCTGGGATCCAAATTTACTTATTCAAAAGGGACTTGGATTATCCCACAAGGCTCTGCTTCTGTCCCACAGACATACGTGAAACACACATGCTATTTACAAACAAAGTTGCTGGCAGTGATCTGTTCCACTGTAGTTATCTCCATATGCTACTGAAACTACAGGGTGGGTTTTACCACCCTCATAGGGCAGAGACACACCTGATTTACACTGTCTGGGTGCTGCAGGGGCTATTGGAGCTCCCGGTACTTAACTGGGATTACTGGGATCACCGAAGACTCCCCCTTAGCACGCTCCAAGACAGCCAGTTATAACATCAAGACTGATGCTCTCTGTTCCTATAAACAGCATCTCAGTTCAGAAGCCGTGCTTCTCCATACACAAAATCTTATCACGATAAGATAAAAGTCTTAAAAGCTGAATAACATGCCATAGGAAGGAAGTGAATTTGCTTTGAGGAAGTATACATCCACTGTGAGAAGGTTATTCAGCACCCCGCAGTTCAGAAAAGCTTGCATTCAATTCTGGAAGTCAAATACACTGACAGCATCAGGGATCGATTCAAAACAAAAGAAAATAAACCAAAATGGTAGGGAGTGAATCATCTCTTGCATTCTTTTCCACGTCAGCCTGTATATGGCAGATATTTTGCTTAAAGATTTGTTCTTCACTGTGCCTTCTGTCACATTCTCAATTATGGCACAATAGAAAAATCAATTAAAACTATTCTGAATAGTTCTTTACTTTTATCTGTCCCCAAACCATTTTCTCCAGAAGGAATAATTTTTCTACAGTACATTTTACATAAATTAGCCCTGCTGCTCTAAATAAATAGATTAGATTTGAAATCCTCTAGCCTGTAGCTACAGAAGAAGGGTTAGCAAGCTATCCATGAGTTTTATATAAGCACAAAACAATTTATAAATACATACATTTCTTTCAAATCTAATCTTTAAGGCTGTTGTTTTCCTGTGATTTCTGATCTTTATTACAAACAACATGAATTAATATATCTTGACTGTTGGTCATCCTTTCTGCATACAAGCTGAGATGTATGTTGCTTATCACTCACATCATCCTGGATTCAAAACCTGACTGGAGGAACCAAAGATGTACATGGGCAAATGGACAACAACAGAACAAAGCACAGCAAAGTTACTGCACACCTAAACTTCAGGGAAGTTTAAATATATTTTCACAGTTTCTGGTTGTCTAGTGTTTTATACCTGACCAGAGACAACACCTCTCCAAAAACAGCCCTGACAATCAAAGCCAGCTGCTTTCCTGTTTGCTCCATCTCATACATCTATTTTTTTTCTTATATTTTGACTGCAAGTGCTTTGATTTCTTTCAATCCATTTTTTATACAATCTTTACTATAATAAGGCTGCAGTCATAACTGACTCCTAAGCACTCCTGCAGCTCCGATTCAAAACACAAAGTAGAAACTTCTCATAAAAGGTCTCATAATGCTTGAATCCTGACTCAAACTTTCAGTTATTATGCACTTCCCTTCACTCTTAACCTTACAGTCAGTGAGATTTAAGTACCCTCAGAAGATTTACTAGAACTGTCTTTTCCTTGCTTTGAAGTAATATGGCGAAGAGTTTGAAAACAGTAACCATAGTATTTTGATCATTTTCCTCAGACACAGATGTGTATAAAATATGAAAAGTATTTCTACTGGGGAAAAAAAGTAGAACCTCTACATCTAGCTAAAGACATAAGAGCTGCCCTTAGATTTGGCTGCACCACCTTCCTTACAGCAGTACAACTTACACAGCTGTTTGAGAGCTGTCACATGCAGTGTCACTTGCTGTATTAAAGTCTTTACTATGGAGAACCTTCTTTCACTGATACAGAAGCAGCCGTAACAGCTATGACAATTTGTAGATCACAGAGTTTCATGAGAAAGTCAGAAAAAATTCTTGAAGACATACATAGTTTGTCTCTAGACCATATAATGACAACATTTTATATTCCTTTCCCAGAGCCAAACTTGAAAAGAGGTTTTAGTTTTAGTCTTTGTTTTCTATTTCAACATGGATTTTTTTTTTATGCCTGCATCATCTCATTTTAATTAAAAAAAAATTAACATCGGTATCATCTCACTTTTAATTACAAAAAAAAAAACAACAAAGAAAGTACCTTCGAAGTCCCCGTCTCTGGCTTTTGCTGCAAGTTCTGAGGATGATATACTTTCTTGACATAAAGCACAGTCTTCCAGTGCTGCGCTTCTTAAACCCTGATTAACTGCAAAACAAAGCAAAAAGTACCTGAATTCACATTTTTCCAATTTGTACCTAAAAGACCAAAGTTAGGACTTCAAGGATTAGATACCAGTAGAATCAATATGTGGCTTCTTATACTTCTTGCTCTTTCTTTACCCTGACACTTAAAAAAAATCCTTCTTTGAAACAACAAGAGCAATTAAAGATATTGTTACAAGACATACAGCAGCTTAGCTGCATCCTATATTTCTTAGCTTTCAACTTTGCATACTTCACAAAGTAGATAAAAACAGAGAATCCCTAGGTGTATCATACAGATCACAAAGAGAAACATCACCTCAGGAGTTCCTGGCTTTCATTCACTTATTTTGTTTATACTTACCTTTGTTAACACGCTTTTTTATTTTTTTTTTAACCTAACAATTCATTTACTGGAAATCTTTCCAAGTAAGTATCACTGCCTACCATTTATTTCCTAGTGGTAATTCTGTAAACCTTCAGTTTCTTCATTATTTTCATTTGAATATTCAGTAGGTCTCTGATCCACCTCTTTCATTTTTGTCCTACCTCTGTCTACCCCCTTTTCTTTCTTGCCAGTGAAAAGTCAGTCTCTTTTCACATCAATACATCCTGCCACCACCAAATGCCAGGGAAGTTTCAGCTGCAAGTAACTGAAGACTTCAGTGCATGTTGTGCACTATTCCACTGCATAGCTGAATTGCAGTGGAGTTTTTTCTGCTAAATTTAACCAACTTTTAACACAGTGTTCTACATAAAATCTCCAGGGGAAAAAAAATTAAAAAAAAACCCGAAACACCAGAAATCCTCATTGAAACATGGAGAAGTGGAGAAGAGGCTAGAAAAACTTTTCAGTCCTGAGGAAAGAAAGGAGCTCTGATTACCTTTAGATGCTGACAGGTGTAATCACAACAAGGACAATGGTAATTGCAGTATTACTGAGATGGCATGGTTATTTTTAGGTAGATTAGCAGACTTGAATCTTTGAAAAAGAAATAATCCAAATGGTGATAGAGGAAAAATGAATAAAAAAAATGTTGCACTGGTTGATAATTCAGTTCTGGCTCCTTTATCTGAATTATCTAGAATTGAAAAGAGGCTATTTTTTTCTATTTTGAAGACAAACTCATCATTCTGTGATTTATATAAAACAGGCCAGATCCCAGCATCATACTGGGCATTTTCATATCTTATAGTCTGCTTTTCTTGTGTGGCTATTTAAAGTCCAGAAGCAAAAACAAACAAACAAAAACACCACACAAACAGATACCTATCTTGCTAAAATAAAAAGCATCCACTGTGAAATAGAACAAGGAAAAATAAAAGTAAAAATGCAATCTGTGAACTCCAAACATTGCCTACATCACATTATGACCAAATAGGCTAAAAACACTGTTCTGTTATACAGAGTTATGGAAAAAAGCAGACACATTCTGAATGCTTTGAACATTTGCTATAACACATATTCCCAGTACACAGAATTCCAGTGATTTCATCCTGTTTAAAGTCCATTTTCATGACTTGTTTTAAACCCAGGTAAAACCGTTGTACAGTGAGTCCAAATTCAGCACGGCTTTAAGGAAATTCTTGTCAAATAGTTCATATTTCCACACAGGGCCACCAGCAGAAATTCACTACAGAGAATGTTTTAATCTGGTTACCTTTCTTTTGCTTTTCCTTGTCTTCTGTTTCAGGTTTGGTTGCCATCACTTCAAACAAGGTCTTCAAGATACTTCGCAGATCACTAGCATAGTTTGTCTGCAGCTGGTCAGCAACTCCTGGGGGTTTGAGGAAAAAAATTACATTTGTTGACACCAGTAATGGCCTGGTATTTATATTTGAAAGATCACTAGCTCGTATCAGTAAAAAAAACTGATGATTTAATTAAATTCATTTTCTGTAATGGCCAAGCCATATTCTGGCCTTTATGTTAGCTGCAATTTGAAGCACGTCTTCCTTGTCTTTTTGGCAGAAAGGGGACACTCCTCCTGTGTCAAAATAAAACAGCTGCATCTTATTTCTTCTCCTGAAGACATAGGGCATCATAAAGAGAAAGGAAGCAATACAAAGGCAAATCCATTGTGCGCCCTAAACCTTCATCATTATAGGTCTAAGAGGTCTGCATCTCTGCGTACGCTGGTCTTCATGAGTTAACAGGTTCTTATAAGATCCACAATACAACATTCTGCTGTTTCAATCTCTAGTCTGTTCTAACATATTTTTATAAACCTTAAATAATAATAATAATAAATAGAGTGTTTTTTACATTCAGAACTAAAAGATACACTCTGTGATTCTGTGACTCTCATACCTGAGATACAGACAAAAAGGCGGTGAATAAGATCATTGCTGCCATGGAATCTGGATCTGATCTTTTCTCGGGTGGCTATTTTAGCAGCCTGCAAAGCAAGCTGGATTTCTTCCTGATCAATGTCATCGGATGAACAAGAGCTAGTCATTAAACTGCTGTTGGAGAAAAAAGGCATAAAGAAGAAGAGTAATGTAAGTCCTCACTTTGTTGATCAGAACGTTTAGCAAATCCTAAAAGATTTATTACTCAGGCAATACTCCATAGCAAACAAGAACTAATTGCTGTAAATTCTTGCTGAAGGTAATCAACATGCAATCAATCACCATCATGTTTGATTTTCACTCTGTGGCATAGTTGCAAAAAACTTTAAAGCAGAAAATCATTTGTCTGTATTTTATTGCATTTCCCTTAGCTATTTCAAAGCACAGGACTATTTTTCACATTAACTCCCACTAAAAGCTCTGTCCTGAGACCATAACTCTACCAAAAATGCAAGAGGGGAATGTCAGCCTAAAAATAAGAAGGTCAGTTCTGAAGTCAGATGAGAAATTTATTAATGTGGGAGTTAATTTGAAAAAAAAAAATTCTGAATTATGTTACCTCAGAATAGTGAGAAGACAATCCAAATATAACCTTACATAAAGAATGGAATGGGTGACAAAATATAATTTACACAGTAGAGACAGATTAGTCTCTTTATATACCTAAGCATACAAATTGCTGAAATGTCAAACTATTGCAAGAAAATGGCTCATCAACTCCAAAGAGATTAATATGTGTCATCAGGTGTCTACTAGAGGCTTAACCCTTCTTTTTCAAAACCAGATGCAAGGTTGCTAGCGATTTCCATCACTACCAATCTTTAGAAAGGAAAGCTTGAAACGACCTGAGGCTGCAGGAAAGCTCTGGGAGGAATCCAGATTCTTCAAATATCAGGAATCACCTAAACTTCTTGTAAATCGAAACACATTAAAGAAGGAAATACTTAGGAAAAATGTAGCACTTTGCCAAAAAACCCCGAATTGGGAGTGTAGCATGGAATGCAATCACACCAGAGTCTTAAGGATCCACTCTGCTGACTGGAAGGAGACACTGCCCTCTCCCTCTATTACAATGAAAGACAGAAGAACACAAAACAATTTTCCCCACATACTGGAGATAAAGTAATCTCATCAGTGACTAAAGAAAACTAGAATGTTTTACTTGAAACCATACTTAGGCTATCCAGAATTCAAGCACTCCTTACTACACAGACATCCACTATGAAAAAAAAAAAAAACCAACATAGAAAAAAATTATTGACTACATAAATAGCATGTAAGAACAAGGATGTAATTGCTAATACATTTTAAGCCCAACCTGTAAATTTTATTAAGTGCTGAAGCCAAAGTAACATTCACCAAGTAACAGATCCCATCCCTATGACAAACAGTTATTGCAGGATAAGACATAGGCAGCATTTAGAAAAAAATAATTATTAGAAAAAAATTATGGAGTATCATTTTGAAATTTCTCTCTGTGAGCCATATAGATAATCCTTAAAATGTAGAAATGAATTTATTAGGCCATGCATCTCAAAAGTCCTAGAAAAAACAGAAACGAAAACACATAAATACTAGAGATCAGTTATTGATAGAAATATCAGTGGAAAATGTGCAGTGTGAGTACTTTAGCTGGCTTTCCATTCTTTCAAATACTGAGTAAGGAGTACACTTAAAAGAAACTAATTTCTGTTTATGTCTCCATTGCTATTAACAACAGCAAATTCCAGTAAAAAGATGTTGTGCTTTATGTTTAAAGCTCCCTCAGCAGATTGACTGACTGGATTTATTGAAAATACTGAGAACACTAAGAGTTCTCCCTCTCAATTTTCCCTTTGCTTTTCCGTAGAGGATAAATGATATACACCATGAGTGGGAGTCTATATGTATTGTATCTATTTATATGTAGATATACGTGTATATATTCAACAGCAAGTCTGTCAGTGTGGAAAGATCTGTGTTGAAGATGATGAATAGGTCATGGAAGAACGTGGCTTATGAAGGAGTAAACTGAAATTTACTAAGCACCAGGATGATACCCTTGCTTCACAACGGCACAGAGTTGGAGGATTTTCTGTTTGCAGAAATGATTACACAAACAGACAAAAGGGTTTCTGTCTGCCTCCTAACATGGACAGATAAGGTCTACCCATTTTTAAATTACTATTATATTTTTTAAAGAATCAGTTTTATACCTATTGTATGGTAATGGAATATTGGTGGGTATGTACAAGCTCTACTGTGATACCATCAACATCCATCTCTGCTGGCATGGACCAGCATAACAACATAGGAGGCATTACTTTTGGAGCAGCCCTCCTATTTAATCTCAGCACAGCAGTGTCCCTGGAAGTCCCACTCTGAGCCAAACCCAAAGGGCAGGGCACAGACCACGGTGTTTCAGGGATGACTCCCTCCAAGTGTTGCATGGTGCAGCATTAAGGCTGGCTATGTCCCAGGGTCCTTTTCAGCCCAGGCCATTCTATGATCACAAGACTGTCTTAAAACTCCCCAGCACAGAGCACATAAGAATTGCTGTGGCACTGTGGAATGAAGATCAGTATGAACATACACTTGCATTCACAGCATACATTCACATGCACAGACCTATACCATACCTAAGTATGATTTCTATACACAAAAGGTTCAGGAAAAAAAGCAATTTTGATTGCTTGTGCCACTGCCAAGTGAAAAGTGAACATTCAAGAATAATTTAAAACTAGACCTAAGTATCATCACAGTTAGAAAGAAATGTTCACTCTGCTTTTACCAATATGACACAGTCAGATTTAGATCAAAAATGACTCTCAAAGAGTGACTAATGACCATCTGTTCTTTACTTGAAAATACATCTTACTCCTAAAGAAGGTAGTCAGAAAATATTTTAGACACAGTCAAAAACACAGGAAGAGCAGAAACATAACTGTTTCAGATATACAGCTTCTCTTGCAACCAAATATTCCAAACAGCAGGGATTGGATCTATGCAAATGTTAGAGATCTCTGGGTTTTTAAACTGACAATTTAGAAAGCAATCCTGAATTCTGATCTATAGAGTTTACTTACCTTTTGTCCACATTATTCATTCATGCTATTTTTATAGCTTTAAGAGGAATGCCATTTCTATCAGGCTTATCTAACATGCATAATTTGGATAAAAACTCTCATGTGATACCAAGTGTGTAGGAAGCATTTCATTAACGTCAGGCTGTGCTCAGATTTAGAATGTTTTACCATCAGAATCTGCAGAAATGTGCATCACTGCAGAACACAAATAAACATATTTAAGTACCACGTGCCTGGCGATGCGTTGTCTATTTTTCTACCTTCTCGGTTCAAGGTAACCCCCTGCACTAACCAAGGAGTTAGTTTATAAAGAGATACAACAGGCATAGAAATGCTCCCTCTGTGAAATGCTTATTGTAAAAATGCTCATCATGTATTTATTTTTCATACTGTGAAAACACTGCAAGGATAACATGCCTGAAGGTGAATACGAAGATAACATGCCTGAAGGTGAATATGAAGAAAGGAGACATTATGTCAAAAGTTGATTCCAAACAATAAATCTGCTTATAAGTTATAAAGGAACTGGTAGATAGAAAAAAGCAGCTTTTCACCTGACTTACGTTTACGCAGCGATTTTAAATGACTCTCCATTGATGACATTATAAGAGCAGCAGGACTGCCTCAGCACACCACAGCTTTCTCTCTAGAACGGCTGCCTTGTCTCAACACTTGACTGCGAAATTTAGTCCAATATGCACAAGCAAACAAAACCCAGTAATTTGTTGTGCACAAAATCACCTTTCACCCACGGAACCAATACGCTTCACAGCTTTTAAATTCCAAAGCGAAGTTAAGCAGTAATATACACAGAGCAGGGAGCAGAGCTGTGGAACAGAAGAAGTTATGACCGATATCTTCAGAACGGACTGGCCATCTTAGGTAACCAGCTGTGATCCTGAATGCCTTCTGCTCCATTTGCTGAGCGCTGACACTCATCCAGAAACAGTAAAAGCAGCAAAGCCTAAAACTGAGCAATCAAACCCAACCAGATTCAAAGTCAGTCTAAAATTAAATACTTCATGTTTGTGCTCAAAAAAACAGGCAGTGGCAATAGAAGTCTGTAACGTGTCATAGATGCTTCTTTTCAAATTTACAAGTACTTGGTTCACAAAACCTAAAATCTGTTCTCTATTGAATGCAGAACATAAAAGAATCTCTCAAAGAATTCTGCATTACTCCTCAAACAGCTGAATACCTTAAGTATCCATTAAATACACACCAGAGTGGATAAGCACCAGGTGGTCACTCCTTGCAGAGGAGAAAGAAAATCCAATGTATCTATTCTACTAAACATAGCACAACTACATCAGCAGTTTTTAAAGGAAAGTAAGACCATCCCCTATGTTTCTGATCTTGTGCAAGATTTTAAACAACAACTACTTTTCAGATCTGATTTAAAGACTACTTTAAATCAGGAGGGATCAAGTTCCAGAAAGACAAACTCAACCCAACTCAAACATTCAGAAGTTTTATGAGCAACACTACAAATGCCTACCTGAAAAGTGTTAAAACACAATTCAGTGACTATCCTCTCATGTTCACTGTTCAAAATGCTGTATTTTTTTTAACATCTTATAAACATAGAGCTGTACCACGTACAAAAAGTTCCCTATGTGTATGTTTCAAATATTTGGTCTTAAATACTTACATACTATTTCCTCAAATAATTTTCTCATAAGCTCCCTGGCTTTCATTTTCGATCATACAGAATTTATCAAAACATCCACTTTGTGCTCTGTGTCTAATATCAGTAACGCACACTTCTCCAATGTACAATATTTAAGGTTTTTTTCCTCTCTCATCCAAATTCGCTTGTATTTTAAGTAAAAAAGATCCCTTTTTTGCAGGCAAGTCTGCTATTGTCTGAAGAGAGCTGCTAGAACTACTTGGGTAACTGCTGCATCCATCCCACTGATGCTTGCGTAGGCTGTAACTGGAAACCCCACCACTGAGCTGCAATTATCTCTCCTAAGCTATTACTCTGACTCGCTTGTGCACCTCATAAGTGCCTGAAGGCTGCCGTCAGCATCATGTTCCACTCTGCAAAAAGAACAGGCGACTGCTCCAAAGACCATCTGAAAGATCACACACAATAGCTGGGGAAAGGTAAAGGTTGTATATGTGAGGAATGACAACAGGAAAATCATAGGGGTTTGAATAAGAAAAGTGTGAATTCATGTAAGAAAGAAAAAAAAAATTACTAGTTCCCATCCTGCATTTTGCTCTGGTATTTCTTTTCAGGTTATCTAACAACTACAACAAAAAAATTACAATAAACAGTAGGCAAAAACTTTTTTTGTTTCTAGTAACTACTAGTTCTGATACGATTGGGAGGGAAACTATGATGAGATTAATGGCTTCTTACAATTATTTTAAGTGAAGTGGGTGGCTACACACTCAATTGTAGAGTCATTTAAACCAAATTCAGAACATGTCTTATTATTCAGTTAATAGCATACACGTATTTTAATCAATGATCTCAGAAGCTACATTTAAAGAAGACTAAAAAAGCTTTAATTCAGAACTCTATTTCTTGACTTTCTACCCTAGTATTATACTTAGGCAAGAGGGTTCTTGTATGCAATTTCTTACGTATTTTCTCTCTATTTTAAGAAGACAAAAGAGGAAGGAAAAAAAACACCTTAAAATGTTCCCAAGTCTTCAAAACTTTATTGCCTTGAGAAATGACTACTACAACAGCATGCAAACACCTCTAGCAATAACAGCTTAGCTGGGCAACCCGACTGCGTGTATTAACACATGTACCTCCTGTGACCAGCTCTATGCATACCAGAACACATGCTATAAGCCTCATCTGCTGTCTGCCTTTTGAAGTCCACAGTAGAAGTATTTTTCTATAACTGCAAGACTTGCAGAAGCTCTTTCTTAGCCTTTTTTTTGCCCCTGCTGAAGAGAGCAGACTAAAATAAATAATTTGGCAAACAGGGTGATTCAGTGTTCCAACTGATATCTTCAACCAGAGAAAACTGAGTTTGAAGTCCTCTACCCACAACCTGGCAGCTTCAGCAGCTACCTGCTCCATTGGAAAGTCATCCTGAATCCTTCCTTTAGCTTCTCAAACTGAAGAGCACTGCTGTTGTGCACACCTTGCTGGACTTCTGAAAAAACACACCTGTTGAAGCACCATGTTGCTAAGCAGATCCATGCTAAGAAACTCTACCTACACAACTGCCTTATTCAAAACTCATTACCACTCCAGCCTGGCTTTTCAGAAGAATGCCGTGATACTGTGTTCCAAGAGGGAGTTACAATGAATGACATTGCCAGCCCAGGAGTTACTGGCTTGGATACTGCAGTCTTCCAAAGAACGTTTTTTTATTTGTTATGGATAAAATGTCTATAGGAATAAGAACATATTGCTTAGAGCACTAGTAATAAGTGCAGCTGCTTTCTTACCATCAAATTAAATATCAGGTACGTGCAAAGTACTATAATTACCACTTTTCTTAAAATTCAAACCAAAGAAGGATAAGATCTGCAAGATAAGAACATTGTAAAATTCAAGAAAGAAATAGAAATGAGAACATAAGAAGTTAGATTTGCTCAGGTTCTACTAAGATTTTCCCCGTTCCACCATGATGTTCTGCTTCTGACGCTTCCCTGTAATCAAACATGCAATTAAAGCTCTCAAACATTCACTCATGTTGCAAATGAAAAATAACGAGATTAGAAATACTTGAACTTCAAAAATAACCCTGGACTGCAAAAACTAAGAGTGGAAAATAGAAATAGTTAAGTGCTTATGAAGAAATGGTTTGTAATACCAGCTCTGGTTTCTGTTATGATGATAGAAAAGCAGCAGCCCCAGCTTTTCATGTCTTATCCAGAACTTATTATCTTATCCAGGAACATATTGCCCTGGATACTCGATGTCATATACAAATATTTCCAGTGGCAAAGTCATATCATAGAGCTCTTCAGCAGCGTCCTCTGTAATACACAAGCAATTATACTGTATAACTTAACTTAAAGTGAAATAATTTAGCATCCGACTCCAGCAGAAACTCTCCAGTTACAACTGCTGTGTGTGGCAGACACAGAGATGGAGAAGAGGCACTGGAAAACAGTTTGCAGCACAAAGAAATCTTAGTGATGGGGAAGCTTATCAGCAGAAGGTTTTCCTATCACCTCCTTCAGTTCTCACAAAAGGTTATAGAAAACATAGAGGTGAAGCATTAAGCATGCAAATCCCACAGGAATTCTGTATCCAGTCACGGGAATCAAAGCTGAGAAAAGCTAATCACAGTATTAGGTGGAGCTTTAAAATTGTAATTAGAAAATATCTCTCTCTTCATTTTTCAGCTTCAGTGCTGCTGTAAGTATTTTTTCTTTCAATATAACCTTGGTTTTATGCATTGCTAAAAAATTCAACAACCTGGAAACCTGCAGTTGCTATAGTGATTGCGGTTAATTACACAATCTCAAAACTCCCAAACATGCTTTTCTAAGTTTTTTGGGGGCATTTAAAAAAAATCTGTAAAGGAGAATCTAATTTCTGCGAGGCAACAATCTTTGTTCCATTAGAAGCACAGAGAAAGAACACCAAGTGACATTCAGCAGCAGATTTTACACGTCATTAAAATGAACATAATTTTAAATGTGGCCAAATTACTAAAAATGGAAACGACAATTGAGCTATGTAGGAACACAAATACTAACCCTTTACGATCACTTTGTGCCTGCCTCCAGCCAAACATGCTGGCTAGAATACAGCCCCACAATGGCAAATGTGGGGGTATTTAGCAATTTTGCTAGAACAGACTCCCTGCCTCTGCCATTGATGCTACTCAGGTTAAAATGTTGCCTTATTTCACTTCTTTTACACAGAGAGTAACACATTTTCATATTTAATTCACTTCAAGCATATTGGGCGCTTTAACATCTTTAAAATATGAACCTTACCATTTCAGTAATGAAAGAACAAAACAAAACAAAGCCCCACCAACAAACAACTCCCAACTGTGTTTTTCACCTTCGCACTGCAGCAAGCACTTGTTAACAAGTTGCTCACACAAGATGCCTGGTTCACTCCTGGAGAAAATAAAATCTGCACCAGCTTCTTGTTACTCAAGACAAAGCTATGCATATAATTTACCTAGAATTATCTTACAAAATTTCCTATATAAGGGAATGCTAATTTTAGAAAATGCTGCACTGTTTGGAGATTTATTTTTTTTGTCTTGCAGGGTGAAGAACAAGATGGCATGAAACACATCAAGAAGGATGCTGGCAGTGAGAAACCAGAGACATCTGCTGCACTCACATATGCCTCACTGACTGAAATCAAGCAAAAGCTGACAGACCTCATCAGCGCCGACGGGTTTGTTTTGCTGGTACTGCTCAGCTGGTTGGGGCAAGGGATTTAGCTGCAAAGCAAAGAGAGTCCCCACAGCAGTCTGCTTATGATGGTATTAATATGCATATTAATTGCCCTCACACTGCTTGAGTGACAGAGCTATACAAAGCAGCACAGACTCACAGTGTTTGAAACATGGACTGAAAATTTGCGGCTCAAAACCATCAGGAAGTAATAGCATTTATTTCAGAAGTCATTTTAATTTTCTTAAGGTATAGAACCCTTTCCTGTCCTACAACTTTTCCCACTGAGCTTTTTATTTCTGTGATTCCAGTACAGTATACTGCGATTATCATCAATCTTTTGCCACTTATGGAAACATTAAGGTTGGAAAAGATGGCTAAGATCACCTAGTCCAACTGCCAATGAGCAGCCTTCCCATAAGGAGGGAAAAAGGAGGAAGGAAAATCTAAAGAAATTAATTGATCAAATCAGAAATGCCCACCAAAGTGAATTCTGAATTCATCTGTTATTCTGTACAGCTTAAACAAGTGCGATTGTAAAACTGCAAGAGGGAAGATTTGGAGACACAGATGATCAAGTGACTGTGACCAATGGAACAGATTGGTGGCACATTTGTTGTCCCCCACACTATCACCTCCTTGACCAACCCCAGGAGCAGTTGCCATCTCTTGTGTGCAAATAATCTGTGCTGCAGTTTTCATAGGACAGATTAATGGTTAACACTGGACCATAAAATGAAGGAAATGAATTCTCCTTTAAGTCCTGCTGAACAACTAAGTTCTGTTGACTTCTCATGTTCCCACTGAGGCACTGAGTTCTGCTGAAGAAAAACAGTGTAATGTGTGTGTTTGTAAGGAAAGATCCAGCCAACAGGAGCTGGCTGGCAAGGCAGCTCCCTGCAGGCTCAGAAGCAGATAACCAAAATCTCATCTTTCTCATTTGTATACTGAGATAACCCTGTTTCACATGTATGTGTTCATTCAAACAGGGATATACTGAAATTATGCAATACAGTAAATGATGTTCTTCAACTACATCCAGCAATCTTGGACTTGGCCCAATGCATGCAGATACAAATACTCTAACAGACAGATAAACATCCTGCTCTAATTGCTGGCAGAGTCTTGCTGCTTTGGCACAGGCTTGAGCCACAATACACTTTAGATACCTCCCTTATAAACTGTACGTAACACAGGCTAAAAACTCACCACCAATTCTTGTAATGGCACAAAAACAATAGTACAAAATATTAGTATTTAGGACACAGGGACATTAAAAAAAAAAAAAAAGTGACCAGTGAAGGCATGTCTTACAACATTAAGGTTGCTTTGGAAAGTTACTTTTTAAAGTTACCATTTACTGACTTATCATACTTATCATAACCCCAAAATGAAGAAGTAGGCTTTACCACGTTCTTCAGGCAGGCAAATTACTTGAATGCAGATCTGTTGGTGTTTCTTCTTCCTTTGCATCATTTTTGACAAAGAATTCCAAGAAGGCTTGAAGTCAAATAATTATAGTTACTTGTTTTTCTTCTGCCTCATTTTCCCCCCCTCGTTATTCCAGAAAGTTGTGTTTCATGGCCATCTTCAGCTCCAGTCTTTCAAAGAACTTTGGTTTATTCTTGGCTTTAAGCATATCAAGTTATCTCATTCAGTTAGCACACAAATAGCCTTCACTTCTGTTTCCACTCAAATTAATGGCTCCCTCAGGATCCTGCCTGATAATTTTAAAGCATGTTGAAAGCTGACAGACAAACAAATTTCTACAAACAGTTTATTTTTAAAAGCCACTGACTTTAGTACTTCTCACAATGAAATGGATAAGTGCCCAGCGTTGTACTGAAGCACTAGCTGCCTATTTACAATGAGTTATATTAAAAATTGCTCCAAAAATTACATCTAGGAAACAGATACCAGTAAAAAGGAAAACCAGGATGCATCATTTCCCAGAGCTAATATAAGCAATGGACCAATTGCCACTTCCCTGCTGTAGCTACAAACATCTGATTTGCACTTAAGCAAGCTGTATTACTCCACATTCACATTGATGTAAGAGAAAATGATGCAAACTCACATGAGTCTGCATAAAAACACAGTATCTCTGGAACTTTCTGAAATACAGAGAGTATATTTACTCTTCACTAAGAAAGTTGAAAACTTTATATATAGGGATCTCAAATCTGGATAGTACATTTTGCAAAATATCTTCTGAACAGGGATGGAAGTTTAACTTCTGAAAGTTTTATTTTAACTTCTAGTTTAACTATCTAACCAGATCTGCTACAAGTGAAATCAAACTTCATAAACAAAGCCTCTTCAGGAATCCTCTGTACTTTTTTTGCCCCTCAACTCGTGCTCTACAGGCAAATATTTCATCAGGACAGTCGGTAATAAAAATAAATAATTACAGTTCTGTTTTAAGCCTGAAACTTTGTGGTGTAGATGCATTTGAATAAAACACACCTAACTAAGAATTGTTTTTCTCCCTTGATAAAACAGGGAACCTAAAGCAACAAAACTTCTGATTGAGGTGTGTTGGTCTGGTGCATAAGGTTAGGAGGGATGAATCTAGCTGAGAAAACTACACAGCACTGATTGAAGACGGAGAAGATTTGAAGGTGCCTCCTTTACAGGATCCCAATTGGATCCTACAGTCTCTGTTGCTTTTTCTTCCCAATTATAAATAAAACAGCAAACAATGAAGCATGAGCCAAACTGTGCTCTAGGATGTATGGAATGGGAATTTTCTCTTTGGTTCTCCTCTTGGAAAACAATGCATGCACAGATAAGTGGAATTTCATACCTACCATACTTCATTGTTTCAAAATCCATGACACTTATGTTCTTTAATAAACTAGTTCATTCAACACTGTATGTTAACTCTTCCACTAATCATTCTTCAGAAAAAAAATCTAAATGTTAAAATTTGTAACTGTCAAGATTACAAGTGAATACAGAAATGAATTGAAGACATAGTAAAATGGTAACATTTTTTCAGAGGAAAAAAGAAAACAATATTTTGGGTATTATTTTGAGTAGGCATATGACATCAGGGAGAGTTTGGTTATTTCAGAAAAGAACATTTGGATGGTCTTCGCAAAGAGCATTCTTTTTGTTGTAGATAGATAACAATTTTGTATAAGTTGTTTCATAGCTTAACACTTTATATAATGCAAGACAATAGTGAGGCCTGTAAAAATAATTATGAAATGTAATAGAAAGAGATGTGCTGAATACTCCATTTTTATGCACACAGATGTAGGAACTTCTCTGAAGCAGTCAGACTTGGGAGCTTTATTTCTTTTTTTTTTTTTTTTCTTCAAATTAAGCTGTGTAAGCATTTCAAAAGGAGAAATCAATTCACACCTGTATAGTCAAGCAAGCACCTAGCTGTTTCTATAGGCTCATTAACTAGAATAGCTAGATCCCTAGCAATATCAATGAGATATAGAAAAATTAATAACTTGAATTCCTACATGACACCTGGGGATGACATAATGCTATAATTCACTGGGCAAAAGCTCAAATACAAAAATATTGTCTTGTAAATTAACCTTAAGGAAAAAAAGAAAAAAAAAAGAGATCTAGTTTATTTAATCATCAGGATAACTGAACACAGTGACAAGTACAATACCAACATACAAAGGCAGTACAGTAAGGCCTTGAAAAAAAGGCAGTGTGCATAATGAAGGAAGACTCATTTATGTTACTTCAGATATGGCCAAAGAATAATTGAGGTTATTTCTGTTGTCCTGTCAAATAGTCCTGTGTCAAACTGTCTGTTCCATGCCACTGTTTTCAGCAGAGGACAAACACTTCATGTTGCAAATTGAGTTTTGTTTGAAGACCAGTTAAAAGTTAGTGTATTTAAAAATAAAAAACATTGAAAACAGATACGCTGCATCTTCCTTCCCTTAGTGCCCTTTTAAAATTTGGACATAAAAAATATTGAGCCTGATGGTGAGAACGTCCTAAAAACTTATTACTCTATGTAATATTTCCTCTATCACTTTTACTGCCTTCTTTTTCTCAACTCTATACAAAAATCAGGAATTCCTGGAGTTAAAATGAAGCACTTTGTAGAGATAAATAGATGAAAAAAGAGGAGGCAAGTAGCAGTGGAAGATTTACCTTGACTGAAATTGTGGTAACCTCTCCACCTGTACCAGAATAACAGTGTTATTAAGTAGAGTGCATGCCATATGTAACATACATGTATGGCATACACACCTTGAAAACAGGCAAATAAATCAGGCTTTAGTAACTTTTTTCCCTAATCTATATTTCTCTATTATTTGCTGCAGGAGTTCTGTGCAAAACAAATTGAGGTTAAAACCCTCACACGCAGATTAGAAGGTAAAACTAGTATTCTTAACAACTTTAGCCAAAAAAAGCATTGGAAGTTATACTATAGTTATCTGGCTGGCATGCAGGTCTCACTTCACTACTGCATTCTTCACTAAGTGAATTTAAACGGAGAAAAAAAAAAACATGCTTTCTAAAAAGGCAAGACCTAAGACAGACATTCGATGCAGTTCAAGCCAAAACCTTCAAACTCTCAAGAAATTCTACATGGACAAATAAGAGGAAGATCACTGACACATCGTATAATTCAATGAAACATGCATTAAAACTTTTCTGAAAACAGTTGCCTCTTCATTGCAACAGTGCTAAAAGAACTGCTGGGGAAAAAAAGCATCCGCTGTTCAAAAGGAAGAATATTCAGAAGTGTTGCTGTCACTGGATTGTTAACTCAATGAAAATTTTCAACCAACCATAATGCAATACAATTAGTCAAATCTGACTGTGAAGGGAGTTATTACCTCAGAGCGTATATGCTGGAGAGACTACATGTAGTGACAGAAACACTCTCATAGTCACTGCTGGAGATGGAGCTGAGGGGGGAATCACGTAAGCCATCCTGAGAACTGAAAAAACATATGGAAACAAAATGAACTGCTGAAGAGAACAAAGGTAAAAAAAAAACAGCAGTGTGGTAACATGCGGGTTGTCATTGATTATACAGAATTAGAAGTAAATTGATAAGTGTATTTTTCTTCCTCTGTGATATCTACCTTGGGTTCTTCCCAAAGGGACAGGCAATTTGGCAAAGCTGGTGAGCACACATTTTATAAAAGTCTTCAGTTTAATTTACGACATACAGTTAAATCATTCAGGAAAGAACCAAGGATCTTGCATTTTCATAAGGCACAGACAGAAGAGTGCGCCCACACTCTCTTAATCTTATAACAAAGGCATAACATCACTGGAGGTCCATAAAGTCACTGTATGCTTCAAGGCAAGATCATCTTCATCAGTAAGATCCAAGAACTTCTGAAATCCCACAGGTTTGGTCAAGATTTCCACAGAATGAGAATGAGAAGGAAAAAGTCCATGAGAAAGCAGACAGCTGACTCTTAGTAAAGGAGATGAGGACTTGCTATGCATTCACCTCTAGCCTGTGGCTCTACATCAACCAGATGAGCACAAAGTAGAAGTCCCATGACAAAGCATGGAAACTTCGTTCAAGGAAATCCACTAGCTACTAAATCAAAGGACATGGATAACTTAAGTTAATGGTATACAATTTGCTTCTGTCGTCTCTGGACTAATGAAAAGCCTTTATCTGGACTAATGAAAAGCCTTTAAATGGTATGTTGCTTCAGATCTCATGTCACATTACCAACACAAACTGGGATTAGGAGGTTAAAAGTAGTTTCATAACTGGTCTTGGAAAGACCAATTTTTTGTTTCAATAACAATTTAGTGCTCAGCTACTGAAAACTACACCAAGCAGAGGAAAATTAAATTACACAAGATAAGAAAATATGTAATCTTGAGCAAATGTATCAAAGCTGTATTAGCTCGAGGCAGCACAGAAGAATCACTCAAGGCTGCTGAACTCAAAAATTCAGTCAAAAGAAATATTTGGAAAATGCAAAGAGAAACATAAGAAATAGCTGTAGTTAAAAGAAAGAATCAAACAGATCACAATTCTTTTACCTTGCTCCTCCACCACAACTATCAGATTTCTTAGGCTTGACTGAATTGTAGGAGCATGTGGGCTACATGTTCAAACCAGCTGCGTTCCAAATTCTTTTCTTCTACTAAATTTACTATTGTAGCTGTTTTTGCAGCTAAAAGTCTGGAAGAATGCTTAAAAGGAATTCTTCAAAGCAGCATACAGAAGGTATGTGCTCTAATCCCTCTGTGGAATAATAGGATTTGTTTGCATACCTCCCACTAATCACTTGCAAAATGGACCCCTTCATGTACTTCATTCCTGATTGCCAATTTGAAAACAAATTCCAAGTATAATATGCTTTGGTTAAAAGGAGAACTGTTGCAATTGGAAAATAATTTATCAGACTTGAACAAAAATCTTTTTAACTTTTATTCATTTTGTATAATTTCCCTTGCTAATTCTGCTCATTATGAAGAGATGCATGCATTTAAATAAAGGCTTCCACTTTTATACCTCATCACCTTAGGCATCCAGTCTTACAATATGGTCGTGCCACTAGAATGTACTTTTGCTTTCTGTGCAAAGGACGTAAAAAAAAAACCAAAACATTAAAATGCGATTTCACAGCATGATTGAGCAGAGAAGCTGTCTTGCAAAGATGAAATGTATCATTCAGAATAAAGTAATCTTTAAACACCACCGGAAAACAACTAGCAAATTCAGCATCTCCTCTTGTTCTTTCACCTCCTCATCATTTCCAGTTTTCTGTAGTCCAGCAATCCTCCCTGCTGATTTGGGCAGTAACACTTCTGAGAAAGGTAAGGTTTGTTATTTATCTTTGAGTGCTTTCTGTTAAGCTCTGCCTGATATGTTTGAAATCCAGTGCAAATATATTTTACCAAAACAACACGCAAAACAAAATCATGAGACTATTTAAGAACCTAAATTCAATTCACTTTCATAGGTTGTGTGTGATTTTTCTTATTTTTTTTTAGAATTTGAATTTTTCAGTTATATTCAAGAACAACAGGCCAGCACTTTTCCTTCGTATAAGAGTGAGATATGTTTCTGTGACCTAAATGCTTCAGGCTGAAAGATGAGTAAAACAAACCAGCACCACCCTAAGTATCATCTCTCTGCTAAGAGATTTTAGCACCTCTGTCCCAAGAACAATATCACCTTTAATCCTCAGCTGATTTTTTGAATAGGATGGTCCAAGCCAGAAGGCAAAATGATACAGAGGGCTGGAACACAACGGACTGGGACCTGATGGTGGATAAGCATAAGGAGGAACCACATAATTGAATGGTATAAGAATGGTGCACATTATCAAAAATCTAAACAGTACCTTTATTTCCACTTCCATGGATGTCTGAGTCGCCTATAACTAGTTGTTAGCCGTAACAGCTAGCATAATTTTCTCTCTTCAGTTCCACTACCCGTCTATTTTTAAGTCTTAAAGCTGATTGCCACTGCCTCATAAAGCCCTCGTTTTCCTCTGCTTTATCTCTCGCTCATTGTAGGAGCCTGGCCAGGTGGAGCCACCCGCTGATCTCACCCAGCTGTCAGTAACCACTCAGTAATGTTGTTTGGAGATGCTTTACACAAACCCTGTTCACACAGGTCAGTTTCTTGTACAAGAACCCCACACCATTGAGATAATTACACTCTGCAAATATTTTTCGCAGTTATTTGTACCACTAGAGATTGAATTTTTCTACCAGAAAATAATATTTATTATTTATATTTATTTCTATTTGATATTCATACTGGAGTGCTTCAGAGCCAGATATTCTGTGTTTATTCAGTACCAAGGAATGGAAATCGAATAATGAGAAGTCTGCTTTACGCCTTTCTCAGCACTACATAAAATAACTTTTTAAGAACAGATTTCTGACATATCCACTACATTTTTATTCCTCAGTATACACAGATTCGGGACACCTGTTCACACAGTTTTCTTCTCATTAGTGCCTGCCTGACACTGTGTGTACTGATGTGAATTGACCTGCTTTTCCCAACTTGCGGCTGCCGTTACAGCTGATGCTAGCAAGGTGCATGTGTCCATCAGCACAATTACAGGAAGGGACACGTGTGTGCGTACAGCCATGTTCTGTGGCAGCTTGCAGACCCACAGAGCAGCTTCTCCTTCCTTCCCACACCAGCCCATGTGTGAGCTGAACTTCATGGCATCTCACACTCACGTGAACTCAGTGCCAGGTTGCACTGGAGCTCTGCGCTCGCAGGATTCATGAGGCTGTGTTCCAATTATGTAAAGTGGCAAAATTCTGTTTCATTTGTGAGACCTTAAATGCCTACTGTGCTAACTTTAAAATTACATTCTAGGATGGCATAAAAACCACCACTCACACTCACCAAGATAAAATTATTCAGCATTTCTGATAAAGACAGAATAAAGGTCTAAGGCAACAGACCAAAGGGCCATGGGGTGATCTCTTTTCATGGACTGCCAGCAGACCAAACCACTTACTTACAGCTGATCTTTGGTATTTGTGCAACTATGGTAAGCTTAAAAAAAAATAATGAATAAATCAAAGCCACTTTTGTCCTGTTTTTTTTGTGCTCTTTTCTATTAGAACGTGTTTCCAACCTCCTAGAAGTTCAGTTAAATCTCACGTCATCTCACTGAATGCTTTCCTCGTGCCCCTTATTACTTGAGTTACAATTATATTCCACATTACATTGGTTAATTAGCATTTCCCTTCTTGGTCTGTCTCACACTGCATGAGAGCTAACCCTAATGCCTCGTGTCAGCAATACCAAACCCACTCAGAAAAGTGACTTTTAAAATGTTGTTTTACCAACTAGACATATAGATACTACGCTGTCAATTAATACAGTTCCCTGATGCTGCATTTTGATATTTGAACCTAGTAAGAGGAAAGCTGCTCTACAACACCTTTTATTTGTATGCTAATACTTCACTACAGCAGTTACGTTATCAGATACCTCATGGAATCTGTTCCCTGTTGAACAGACAAGGTCACACGTTGCCACTTTTAATTTCAGACTTGTATTGTTAGAAAAAGAAATCAATCAGAGCAGGAGGGATTGAAAGAACGTATTTGTATTACATCTGAATTTTTCCAGTTGCATGAATAAAAGGTTACATAGCAAAGAAACAGAATATCAGCAGAGGAACAAAGGAATTTCAATCAACAGACAGATAAAAGACTGCTTAAGAAAAGTTTTGCAATCAGAAGGCTGGTATGTTTTTCCAATCAGCAACTATTTCCTTCTTGCTGATGAGAAATTCTTCTGAACAGCTACATAAAAGACTAATCAATACAAGCCGGCTAAGCAGACGTGTTTTTGCTTTTGTGAACAAGCACAGCTGTCCATTAATTTTTCTGGAAGAGGCAAATTGTCATGTGAAGACAGGCACAATCTTCTTAAGTCTTCCTGTGATAGGAATATTATAGGGAGGGCAAGAATTTAATACACTTAATCGAGTTATTCTGTATTGCTATATCAATCTAGTTTTGATAGAGGAGCCACTCACGAAATCAAATGCTATAAACTCGAAGACAAGCTAAAAAGGATTTTTTAATTATTACTATCATTTTTTTGAAGTAAATTCTAGCCAAACTCCAGATTCAAACAATTGTTTTCCATCCATTAATAGTGGTGGAATGACTGTAGTATCTTAAAAGTTTTCCTAAAGAAAACATGAGCACACCACATGTTGCTAGAGTGAACAAAACAGAACACCAAAACTAGAACACCTACTGTTTAAAACAAGTGTTCATCTTTTTACAAAGCCATCCTAACATGCTGAGGAAATAACTATGTTAAAGATATTCTACTTTTACAATTTTTAGACTACAGAAGCTAAGTAATGGGACATCTTGAATATCAATAAGGAGAAAATTAAATTATTAATCTCATTGTAGAATTGCAATATAGGTCAGTAAATAGCAAACCATGCTCTTCTGGAGGAGGATGTCTCATTCCTTTTCCTTACACTGCAAAAGCATATGGCAAAACTATGCCACTTTTTAAACTTTCGCAAAGGAACGTGAACAGTGTCAGTATCTAGAGGCCAATGGATACTCCTACAACTTGCAGAATGAATGCAGATGAGATGTTCTCATCAGCACCAATCTCAGCTCCTTTTGCCAAGTCTCAGCTGCACTGTAAAAGGCTTTGTTAAGAGTAGCATGCTCATCACATACGTTCAGGTCACAGAAAATGGAAAAAAAAAAGGTATGATTTAAATTAGACATAACAGATGTACAGAGGAAAGGGGAGGAACTGTATTTAAGAATTTTTTACATACAAATTGTTATGGGTCAGTATATAGAAAACAGAATATGCCACAGAACCAAGTGCTTAAGATGGATGCACAAAAATGCTACCACAGCACGTAGTATGACCTCCTATTGTATCTGTACAAGTAACAGAAGTTTTACAAGGACAAATCAATGCACAGAAAGCCAGAAACTTCCAAAACACCAAAATAAAGACAAAATAAACACAATGTGTTTATGTTCATATGCCCTTGTACATTGTTCCGTCAGAAATAAGGAGGGAGAAAATTCTGACAGAATGAGCATTTAGAAACCTGCAGCAGATCAGATAACAATGACATTTTTGCCAGTGCCTCTAATATTTGTATAGCAATAATCCTGTTGACAAAACTCTGCGTTCTTTGTGCAAACAAATAATGGAGCAAAGGACCCAAAGCAGGAAAGACACACCACTGCCCGGATCTTAAGCAGAAGAGTGTTTAATCTTTACCTTAAGCTCCACTGAACATTGATGCTAGATCAAGAAATACAAGGCATCTCAGTCTTAAAGGATTAATTACAGTAAACCTGACAGGATCATTGAAATTATACGAATAACACCATATTGTGCTGAATAAGAACAGGTTTACTAAAAGAAGCAGTTTATGTCACAGCATACACATTTGATAGCTGCCTAATTCAGACAGGGAAAAGAAAATTTTCTCTTCTTAGTTTCTGAGTTACAGTAACTAGAAAGTAAATACATTTATCAATTTGATGAACGAGCATGCCCTGCAGCTATTCCATGTATATTAGATTGCTTATTGTTCTAGCTAATGGGTCCATCATTCTGAGAATTATCCACTGTCTCAAACATTTCCCCTTTGGTTAAGCTGGCATTCACAACCATGCAACAGGGAGCAGTCACAGAAGCCTAATACAATCTTCCAAATTAAAAATACCATTGGAAAGCAGTGATTAGTCACCACTCAGGCAGTGTAAGTAAGGAAAGGTCCACAAAGTTGTGTTTTCTGAGTTCTCTCTCTTCCTGATAACACGACTAGTGATTCAGAGGCAAGAACCCAGTATATATAAATAGGCATACATGTATCTGAAAACTAAGGAACAACGCATGCACACAATTTTTTAAGCTAATACCCTTGATAGACCCCTCCAGCACCTCTATTTCCTACTGAATTCACTTGAGGAGTTACATCAGAATAGTATCCAGTAAAGAAGCAACAATCTAGCATCAAAATGCCTTTCATTTCACCTCCCCCACTTCTGGCAAACTGGAATGCTGCTTCCCAAGTAGTAATAGAGGCACTCCAGTCTCCATAATGAGAAGAGAGAATTAGCTGTAATTAATAAAGGAACTGTGGAAGAGGCAATGGTGAAAACATACAAATCATAATTAAGGGGCTATGGTATAAGAGGAAAGGTCCCAAAATGGATAAATAATTCCCATAAGGTGGGAGGAGCTGTTAAATGAGCACTTCTCAGAATAGCAGGAGGTCATTTAGGGGGTTTTGTTTTCATATTATGTCCTGCAGAAATGGGGAGAACAAGCAGGTCTGAAGAGCACTAGAACAAGTGCAGACTGAGGAACAGGACAGGATCATAAAGACCAGATAACAGGTAATAAAATGGCAGGAGCTTCAACTGATAAACACTGGGAGGAAAACATAAGCTTCACTAAAACTGATGGTCTCCAAGCTCAGAAGGGGGATTTGGGGAGCTGGCAGACAACTGCAAAAACCACTAGCTCATCACTCAGCAATAAGCCAAAAAAATCCAAAGTCAAATATTAGGAATCAGTGGAAAAACCTTAGAAAATGATGAGGTTACTGCACAAATCCACAGTTTGCCCATATCTTGACTAAGTGTAGTTCTGATTCCCTTCTCTCTAAAAGAAAACAGTATAATAGAAAAAGGTTTAGAGAAAGACAAAAAGAAAGAATACAGTTATGGGACAACTTCAATACAAAGAATGATCAAGTAGGCTGTGATTTCCCCAATCTCAAAGACAAATCATATCAGTGAAGCATGACTGAGGTCTACAAAGTCCTAAAGGGCATGGGCTGCAGGAGGACTTGGAAAAGAAGTTGCTGCATACACAAACTGTGATAGGCTAAAAAGACAATGACAGATATTTTTATTATATTTTACAGAATTGCCCTCACAAATTTCACTTAATATCCTACCCAAGGAAAAAGAATTATTAAACAAATTGAGTTATGTAATAGATTCATAATTTATCAGGACATTGTAATTAAGCATACAACAGTATTCTACTTGAAGTGCTGTAAAATCATTAAATGTCAAAGGGATTTCTGAATTACTTCTTAAAATAAAAACCACACAGTATTTCAGTTATGAGGCCCTATTTCTGACCATACTTGCAAAGCCTAATATCACAACCATTCAGAACAATGAGGAAAATAATGCTTTCATTTCAAAAGTTGAGTTGTATTGTACCTGTAAGAAGAATCAACTCTGGCCCAAAGAACTCTTAATTCCATTTCCACAGCTAGCAAAATATTTCATAATTCAATTGGAACATTATTAAATGATTATTTCTGCAGCCTTTATATTGTGGAAATGCTTCATGGTTCAAGCTGTCTTGAACTCTGTACACATACAACAAGAGAGAAATCCTGCACCATACATCCTCTTCACTACTGACAAAGCAAGGCATAAAGAAAGAAAATTATCACAGAAATATTGAAGACAACAATAACTTATTTAATTTCTTCCCTCTGCTTTGTGATATTAATGCTCCAGGGATACTGAGAATATTATTCATTAAAAAACAAGATATTCTCTAAAGCGTAAGAAAAAATAAGTATAAAAATAGAAAACAGAAAAAACCCACAAAAGTTTGGCTTTCTACAAACGTATGTAAGATCCCAACATCCAATCAAACTTGAGTTGAAGCATAGCTTTGCCTTTCACAGACATTATGGTCTCTCAGTGTTATAAAGTTCCTTAATTTAACAAAATGTGTCAAACATTAATCTATAACCTCTATTCTTCCACCAGTTTGGGTTAAAATGGTATAATAAAGTTTAAAAGCTGTCTGCATTCTGTTAAGTTCCTCGGACACACTTATTCACAAATCCACTCATGCCCACAGGCAACTTGATTAGATAAGCCCTGTTTTCTTAAATGAAGTTAAGAATTGGGATGTATTTAAATCACAATTAAATCTCCTGCAGTGATGCAGAATTTAACTTTTTAGTATCTGCTAGACACTTTTTTTTCTGCAGAACAGCAGAATGCAATAAATATAGTCAGCCAGGTAATGTACAATAGCAATACCTCTTTTGTTACATTAAAATGGGAAAATGAGTCTACTTGGTTTCAAACTCAGCTGCTCTCTATTAGTTTTCTAAAAAAAGCTGATGAAAACCAACAAAAACTTACTTGTAGTAAAATTATGTATAACAAATTTAATCCTTCAACACAAATTTATTGCAAATCAACAATTACACATAGATCACTAAAGAACAAGGAGAGAAGCATTTATTTATATGCAAGTCTTACTACCAAACCATCAAGTTGGTCTTACCTTGAACTAGATCTTGACTTTGTGTCTTCCTTTGCTGTCCTTTCACTACCAGCATCTTCATTATTCTCCACTTTTCTCTCACACAGTTGTTTTCTCTTCTCCCACCTTTTCTGCTGACTTGAAGTGCTTTCTGCTTCTCCTTGAGAGTCATTTTCTGCTCCTACCTGTGAACCTGAGGAATGTGCCAGGCACTTAGAGGAGATGGGCAGATTCTGTTCTTCTCTGCCAAAGTCTCTTTCTGCTAATAAAGCAGACGTTTCAGGTTGTAACGTTTCCTGTGCAGGGACTGAATTGTCCAGGTTATCTACATGGTCCATTTCCTTAGACTTCACTAATGTGTATGAAGCATTTACAACACCTCCTGCAGAATGTTTAGTCTTTAAACCTTCCACGCTCTCCTCCCTGCTGTCTTCACAGCTGCCACAACACACACAGGAATTAATTAGACAGTTTGTGGCAGCTATACTGAGTTTATGAGATTCATCCTCCTCCTCATTTGCTAATGGATTAGCAGATCCAGGAACACAATTAATAGCTGCTTCGGGTGTTACTGGGGATTCTGAGCTAGAGGGAGATTTAGGATTGAATATCACAGTAGCAGATATTTTCATTCCCCCTGTCCTGTGAGCTATCATTTCTGCCATTTCTGCATCATCAGCATAAGCATCCCAACCATTGAGGTATAACTGTGAATCCGGACCTTCTAAACAGCTGCATGAGTTTTGAACTGAGATGCCAGACATCTGTTTGCTGTCTTCAATATTGTTATTATTGCTTACATCACTTTCTGCATCTTTTAAAAGCAAAGTTTCCTCTGTTTGCTGACCGTTCTCATACAGTAGAGCGTCTCTATATTGCAGGTTCTGTTTTGAATTGTGACAAGGGTTATTCACCCAAGCAAAAGTATCACTTACTGAATCCAACCCAGCAAGAGCCTCTCCTGCTCCATCTAGGTCATCCATAAAAAACACTCTGTCCTCTTCATCAGTTAAATTGTCAAGATGGAGTCTTGTTGGTGAGGCTTCTGCACTGGAACTATTTCTTAGGCTAGGTCTGTGAGCTGGAGACTGACAGATGCTTGGAGGGGAAAGCAGAGAAGACATTTCATCTCCAACTCTGTGTACCATCCTATTCAGCTGTTCCAGCTCCTGTTCATCATACTGCATTGAACAAGCCAGCTCAGCCTCTGTGTTCTCAGCTTTTGCTGAGAGCTCCTTTGCTGGCAAAGTTGCAGTTATGCCTGGTGTAATGACAGAGGGTACTTCAGGATCTGTTCTGACAGGAAAATCCACATCTTGAGAGATGCACAGGTTACGCTCCAGTGTGTGCAGTTCATCCTCAGTTAATGTCTGAAGTAGATCCCTAAAAATAAAGAAATACATGTGACACTGCTTTTACAATCACAGGAGGCACTGACATTACACAATTTAAAAAAGCTTTTACTGTCAGTACAGAAATCCAGAAAGTAAACTTGGGAGCACAGAATGCTTTCAACTGCATAACTCATGAAGCATTTTGCATTCATGTTCAGAACACGTGGGACTGCTGGTGCCTGAATTTGAGAGCACTCAAGCAAATACAGGGTACCAAATTATTTATAACCTTGCAAAGAAGCCCCCAAAAATGTAAAGTAAAATGGATCTTCTCGCCAACTACCCAGAATGAAAACGTTGCTCAAATTAGATGTACTTCGTAATTTTCAATTCACAAATTTGATTAGTAAATAAATTTGCCATCCTTTTTATTAGATCCTGAAAATTATTCTACGATAGAATACAGTAGAAGTTCCACACCCTTACACCGTCAGATAAAAAGAGCTCATTAAAAGTATTAACATCACTTACACAACACTGATATCCTAGAAGCCTATTCAGTGAAATAAAACTGGAAATTGGGTCTCCTCTCCACGTGGAACAAAGTATCAGGGAGCTACACTTCTGAATGATCTTAAGAATCAGGCGGGCCTAAAAGCATTTACTAAACTGTTTTCTGGAGACATAAAGCATCCCCACTATTATGAAGTTTTGGACTACAGGCTTCTGAAAAAGCGTTGAGACTTATGTTTAAATGCCTTATAATTTTAAAACTTCAAAGCAATGTAGCACGCATTTTTAGATCTGAATTTGATTTATACTATGCTTCTAAATTAGAAGCAGCACATAAAAGTGTCCTGCCAACAGCAGTCCGGTCACCCAGAGTTGCTCGGCTTCCCTTCTAGAGACACAGAAAGCCTGACTGCTCAGATCTATTTATTAAATGTTTCACATACTCATAGTAAAGACGAAAATATCTGCAAATCTTGGAAATATGTATTTACTGTATGCTGGTCAAATGGCCAACTTCACTGAATATTGAACTCTTTGTTTCTGCCAATAACACCTTAAAATTTGAGAATTTGCAGTTAAAGGATAAGTAAAAAAAGCTTGATTCAAAAATTAAATAAATCAGCTGACATTCATGTTGGCTTTGAGGATTTTGAGCTGGATCCCCTGCCACCTACAATGCTGTATACAACCAGTCTGACTGTATGTTGTAGTCCTGTTATTTTAGTAGGGAAATCATTCCTACTTTAAATTCATGTGAAATCTGCTCAACTTTTGAATTACAACATCAGAAATGTTACTATGAACAGACATCATTTATCCTCGGAAAAACAGAATCTGACAATTGCCTTCAGTTTCCTGCATTAAAAACCTACACTGTGTTAGTTTAAATACAGGTTTCCTTGCAAGATGACAAACTTTTGATTAACAATTGTCACTATATTGTAAATGAAAACTTATACACTGTATAGTAAATAAGAAAGATTCATTGCCAACATTAGGAACAAGGTATGTTTAAAATGCCTATACATTTATAACATCTTCTATTGGGTACAGAATTAATGTTAACCACTACACAAAAATAAATAGTAAATCTCACTACTGGAACTAAAACTAAATGGCAGATATCATTGTCAAAGCATAAAGTTTAATTAAACTGAACCTACTTCCATGGTTCATTTCCTTTCTGTTGAAGCATCTGTAACTCGCCAATAGATCCAGGCAAGTACAGTGCTCATATGAAAAAAGAATTCTCCCTCTGCTCTCGTTACTCACAAGACACATGTAATGAGAGCTTCTGCAGTCTATCCTGACAGCTCTGGTGCACTTGCTTTTCACTGAGGCTTTAGAAAACAGCAAATTAAGAAAAGTGCATGTTGGGTTTCACCTCCTTTTATTAGCATGGTATCACAGCAAAGCAATCTAACCTTGAAAATACAAGGAACATTTTTCTTACAGTGGCTTCAGCCATGAGACAAGGTCTTAAAATGTACTGTGCCTATTACAAGCCAGTAGTAACATCTACTCTATGTACTGCAAAAACAATAAATGTATTTTACTGCCAATATCCAGGATGCAGAAATTACTTCTACAAAGATTGAGGCCATATGTCCACTCAAGGACGGCCAGCTGAGCAGAGGACAGGGCCACCCAACCCAGGTGCAAGGATCTCATATATCTGCCTTATTCATGGACTCTGTTCCTTGCTCTGACTGGCACTTTATGTTGTTTTCAGAAAGCAGCATCATTGTTACTATTGCCAGCCTATGATTCAGTCCATACTATGAACAAACAGCTCTTCATTTATGGGGTTGCCACTGGAAGACATGATGTAGGTATGGAAATGCAATTTGCATCCTCCTGCTTCTGCTGCAGCAAGCTAGGCTCAGCACAGCAGCACCACTGAGAATCTGACGCTGATAAATAACAAACATCACAATGCTCTCTTACTAAAAAAGTCTTGAAATCCGCTCCAAATTTTAAACACAGCCATCTTGGAAAAACTAATATATTTTCCCTGACTCACTGTGTGCAAGTTTCACAACCTGTCCCCCTGTATTCTTTAACACACTGACAGCAGATATACTACATTTGATTTCTAGTGCGCGTGGAAAGATTTCAGTGCATGTAAAACGGTAGGGTCTCCTGATTCTGCACCATTTAATCTTCAGCTTGCTTGACTGCACACCACTGCAATCCACAGGGACCCTGCCATCAGCTATAAGAAGTCCAGAACCAAGCACCAGGCAGGCAAGGGACTTGGAAAAGAGGGTAGATCTAAGTAGTACTGCAAAATCCTTGAATTGCTAACCTCAAAAAATCGCCACCTAGCAGCCACAAATGCACACACAGCATAGGTGATATTTTATCTCAAGAATGTTCAGTCATAGGCACCTAAATTAAATATATAGGAATATACCAGATTATATGCTTGGTGTACTTACAAGGCTGACTACAGTAGTTTGGCAGAAATGGTTCAAATAGCAAACTTATACATAGTAACCCTACTACATATGCACCGGTAGACAGATAAAATACAATGCTGATGTTTTATGTCTGAAGTCAAAATCAACACAAGGACCTTGCACACATGAAAATATTCAAACTGACCATATGCTGCTTCACCAGACCAAAACAAAAACCCTTAATACTTTTGCTCAGGGGGGGATCTCCACAAATAACAATCTCTACTATTTTCACTGCTGACAGCCACAATTGCCTGAGACAAACATCTATTGGCTAGTACGTAAATACAGTGCCTACTGCCTTTAACAACAGACTTGTTCTTGGATAATTTAAAAGTTATCAGCTGTATATTTGGATATACTGGAGTGAAAATATTTATTTGGCTGAAGCTTAGAGCACATTGAACTACATGGAGAAATTTACTGGGCTGTTACCATTATCTGCAGTAAGATGTTCTATATTCAAACACCAGACAACTGTGATGGAAAATGAAAATATTTCGCAGAAGACTACTAGAATTATTTTTCATGTCCTAACTACTGTTGATGGAGACTAGAGAAAGACTCCAGAAAATAATGCTTTCTTTTTGCTGGAAGTATGTTGAAATACCTCATTTCATCTTCCCTTGTAGGGTTCTGTGAATACTGTCAGTGAACAAGGATTGCAAGTTAATGAGTTAAAAAATCTGTAGTAACAGAAGAAAAAAGATCTACTTTAAAAGTGCCTAAACTGTCTATATTTCATTATTCTCGTGCTTACAACCCAGAAGGCCAAAGGTATCCTAGGTTCCATCAGAAAAAGGGTGACGAGCAGGGTGAGGGAGGTGACTGTCTCCCTCTACTCTTGTGAGGCCCCATCTGGAGTACTGCGTCCAGGCCCAGGGCCACCAAGAGAGTAAGGATATGGAGCTTTTGGAGAGGGTTCAGAAGAGGGCCATGAAGATGGTCAGAGGGCTTGAAGTACCTATCCCATGAAGACAGGCCAGAGGAATTGTGCTTGTTCAGCCTGGAAAAGAGAAGGCTGCAGGGAGACCTCACTGCATCCTTCCAATATACTAAGAGAGTTTATAAACATGAGGGAAATCAACTTTTTACAAGGGCAGATAATCATAGGACAAGGGGGAATGGTTTTAAACTAAAGCAGGGGAAATTTAGATTAGATGCTGGGGAAATTTTTACTGAGAGAGTGGTGAGGTGCTGGAACAGCCTGTCCAGGAAGGTTGTAGGTACCCCATATCCCTGGAGGCATTTAAGGTCTTGGGCAATTTGACCTAGTACTTGATCTAGTGGTTGGCAACCCTATCTGCAGCAGGGGGGTTTGGAACTTGATGATCCTTGAAGTCCCTTCCAACCCAAGCCATTCTAAATGAACTGCCCTCTTATTTGTATCATATCCTTCTTTATTTTCATAGAATGTATTTTTCACTCAAAAGTATTAATAAGAACTTTTTTAAAGCCCAATTCTTTCAAGTAATCAAGTTTTTTTGGAAGAGTTCTTTGACAGTTCCCCCTGACAGCAGGGAAATTGGAACAAAATGACTTTTGAGGTCTCTTTCAACTCAAGCCACTCTAAGAATCTGTGTGATTCTATGTCTGATTTGTTCAAACCACAGACTGCCACTGAGAAAAAATTTCAGACTGTACCTTAGCTTGCTTAATTTTTTCACAATGTTCTAATAAATGCTACCTCACACAAAACACTTTGCTAAGTGTCTGCAAGAACACCAAAATAACATTTCTTAGTGGCCATTTGAAATAATAAATTATATACATACACTTTAGAATATCAGAATTCCTTTTTTGAAAAATGAACCTCAGTCTTTTCATTTTTGAAAGTGTGTAATGAAATTTATAGATATTGAACAGACAAGGACGTTACTCACGTCTTTTCAACCCGTGAATTAAGTCCAGAGTAATTGAAAATTAAATGGACTAAGCAATAAGCTGACTTCACTGATTTTCATTTTCCCCGTTGTAAGGAGTAAGCACAAAGTATGCGTTTTGAGAAGTGCATTTGTTTTTAAATACTGGCTTTAGCCAGCCAGTGATCTGGATATTTATAAAAACTATCTGCAGAAATAGGCTTCTCACTAGGAGATTAATCTAAATAAATGTAGTCTCCATGAAAACTCTTCTTACATCAAACCATATCATGACAGACAAAAAAAGGAGACATAGAAGTGGAAGTTGGACACAGGAAAGAAGAATTGCCACAGTAACTCAAGAACTATAGAAATAAAATTTGCAGTTGGTATATAAATCTGAATTATAAGAAAATAATAGGGTCCAAGGATTGAGAGAACATGCTGTTTTACAGGCTGTTTAAAAATTTATTTTTTAAAACTTCCAGAAAACACCATAAGTGCAAATATAAAAAACTTAACATAAGGAATAGCTCGATTTCTCCAAAGGAGCACATCAATCTTTTAAAACACCTCAACTAAGGAAAAACTATTTTAATAGCCTTTATACTTTAATTGAGCCAAAAAATACTTCTCCATTAGTTACCAAGATTTGAACACTGTGAAAAAAGGTATGTATAAAATGATACATCCTGCAAAAACAGATCCAAAATATGAAAATTCGTAGTCACTTCTATTAGATTAAGAATGACCTGAGTATTGCATCATAACATACCAAGAAAATATAATAAGCCTAGTTAAACAGAAACATTGACGCTAATTAGAAACAGGATCTCCCAAAATAAACTGCAACTTTAATATTTCAGACATTAACCTACCACAGGGAAAAAGTGAAGTGTAGTAAAATGATATTCAGAGAAAAGAAAGTATCAAGGAGATGAAATGTTCAGAAAACTCCTGGTAGCTGAAAAACAAGTTAGATATTTCATGGACACACAAGGCAGATGAGAGGAGCATGTATCTTGGTGTTCACTTAGCAAACAACCACTTCTGCAAGCACTTATGCGTACTGTTTTACCATCTGATTTTCACTGCAGAAAAGAAGCAGTTCTAACCACTGTTTATTACTTGCCTTATTTTTCTTAACAGTGTGTGAAAAGGTCTGAAGAGTTCAGACATATCTTCTGGCTTGTGGTCCAAGTTTAATGGTCCCTCGGAGTAGACTACAAGGCCACTGCAGTCCAGACGTGCATGAATAGACAAAAATGAAAATTTAATCACACAGAGCAACTGCTGGTTGAGGAATCAGAAATGAAACCGCACATAAATATTAGAATTATACTCAAGTTACTGAATTTTCATACTGTTATCTTGTCTTATTCACCTCTACTAGAATCAAATGCTACTTAAAGCAGCAGGAGAAAGATCCCCTTCCCTCCATCCCATGCTCCTAAAGTATGGGAGAAAGAGCAACGGAAGCAGAACTTAATTTTAATTCACTGTTGCAGGTGAACAAAATAAAAATAAATGAATAAACTAAGAAATTTATTATTATTAGGTAAGTTGGGGAAGGATCACTGGCTTGAGAGTGATTACTAATTATTAATAGCTTTTTCTTTCAAGTCTAAATCATTTCTAGGTAATAAAGATGACTCAAGCTCCTGTTTTTCTGCCTCTAAGTATAACCTAGCAGTATAGTAACAGGAAGTAGAAAAGCCACACATTAAGTTGCATAGAACATATTTTGATAATGCCATGCTTTTAAATGAACTCTGTACTTCTAAAATTTCCCTGGGAAAAGGTCAGTTCATGATCCCAAATAAATGCGTTGTACTTCACTGAAAATACCTAACTAGTTGTGATAGAAAACACTACACTAGTAGTGACAAAACCCATCTGCCATACTGGCCTCATTCGTCTCCCACCTCCCTTTATACATTTATAAACGTTTATCAGACCTCCTCTCAGTCGTCTTCTTTTCCCTTGGCTGAACAGATCTAGGTTACTCAGCCTTTCATCATACAGGAGATGCTCCAGGCCCTTAATCATCTCTGTGGTTCTCCTCTGGTCTCCTTCTAGGAGATCCCTGTCTTTTTTGAACTGGGGAGTCCAGAACTGGATACAGTAGTCTAAATGTGGCCTCACCAGAGCAGAATAGGGGGGAAGCATAATCTCTCTCAACCTGCTGGCCACACTCTTTTAATGTACCCCAGGATACCATTGGCCTTCTTGGCCACCAGGGCACATTGGTGGCTCATGGCCAATCTGTTGCCCAACAGGACCCCCAAGTCCTTCTCCATTGGGCTCCTCTCCAGCAGGTAATCTCCTAACCTGTACTGATGCATGAGGTTATTCCTCCCCAGGTGCAAGACTTTACACTTGCTCTTGTTAAATCCTCCCTGCCCAACTTTCAGTCCTTTCAGATCTTGGTGTCTTCTGCTCACTTGTTCACTAGCAAACACCTTGCACAGCCACCTAAAGCTTTCTAAAATACAGCAGCAATGCTGCTGTCACAAGTAATACAAAACCCACTGAAGTATTTTTTTAAATTTTTTTAAAAGACCATCTGGGAAATACTGCTCTTTGTCTTCTGTTTATAAACTTAGAGTCTGGCTCATGCCTTGGTACCAGGATAGTACTGTAGTCTCCCATCAGGCTGGAAGATGGCCATTGAAAAATTCAGAATTGTCAAGGGAACAGAAAGTTCAAGAAATCTGACCAATGAACTTGATTAACCTTGCTCTGGGGGCTGGTGCTTTGGGGGCAGGAGCAAGGAGGGGGGAGAAGTGGAGCAAGAAGCAATTTGCTTCTTTCACAAGATTTTGTGTGTGTGTGTGTGTGTGTGTGTGTGTGTGTGTGTGTGTGTGCCTTAAGACAAATTATCCTGTTACCAAGGATACACACTTTTTGTTTTTATTTTAAGCTTTACGAGCTTCAACAAGAAGACTGACACAAAGCAACACAGTTATCACTGACTCATGTAGTAAGGTTCTGTCTGAACGTCCCTTCTCTCTGAGTAGAAGCTAAAGACTGCTTCTGCTGAATGTCAAGCAGACAAAACATCATTCTTTCACTAGTTTCTAGGTTCACTTTCTTTAGAGCTTGATTCTAAGAAGAAATAAGAAAATATAAGAAATACAAAAGGGCTACAGTGCTACATGAAATGATTGTGAAAAGGTTCTATTTCATACCTTTGAAATAGTTCTGAATCAAAGCTTGAAACTACTTGTACCGTGGAACGAAATAAAAATTGCAAAAAAAAAGGAGTATCTTAGTGTTTCCTACTAAATTCAAAATTCATTGACACCTGTTAACACACAATGCAACATACAATGTGTACAGCAAGCCAATGTCTGAAAAGAAATCTTAAGGGAAAATGACTCTGAAAATGATTCCTTAAAGAAAAGCCTTGCTAGTAGAGGATCAAAGGAAGCCAGCACTTCTCCTTGCCCTAGATGCATACTACATAGATTATATAACATCAACAACACAGCAATGTGAAATGAGAGACAGATGCAACTCAAAGGCTTCTCCTTTCACAGTTCAAATAAAAGGCTTGCAGTTTTTGAGACAGCACCATAAGGATGGTGTAATTTTCCTACATAACTTCACATGGCAGTGATTTATTTTCAAGTCACCAGATACTCAGGAACAGTTAAATTGATATATTTTCTCTCTCTCTGTCCTTCTTTGTAGCTTGGGTTTGGCAATGCATGTTTTTCAGAGAGCCTTTGGTTTTCCACTGAGCAATTGTGTTCTTCTTTGTGTCCTCCAAGAGCTTCAGATTGCATTCTAACATTCATGCTGTCTTTTGATAATCAGATTATTACTGTTATTTTCATTAGAACATCACTTACAAAGAATATCCTATTTAAGAGAAACAATGGGCCACAGGGATTTTCAGAAGAATACTACATGCAGGATTTGAGGCTTCTTATTTCCCTACTACCACTGTACTACTCCTATACTACTTTTATTAGCTGACTTTAAAACATACCCAGTGGTAAAATATTTAAAATGTACTGGCTTTACTCCAGAGAAACTGCTGTCTTATTAAATCAGGAACAAAATGCACTTGACCTGATCAGTCTTGAAAAAACTGTGAGAAGCAAAAAATCTGTTTTAATTCAGTTTTTGGAACGGTCAGTACAGTTGGACCGGGTCCAGAGCAGGGCCACTAAGATGAACAGAGGGCTGGAGCACCTCTCCTATGAAGAAAGGTTGAGGGAACTGAGCTTGGTTAGCTTGGAGAAGAGAAGGCTCCGGGGAGACCTCATTGTGGCCTTTCAATACTTGAAGGGAGCAAATAAACAGGAGGGGGAAAGGCTGTTTACAAGGGTGGACAATGATAGGACAAGGGGGAACAGGTTTAAACTGAGACAGGGGAGGTTTAGGTTAGATATCAGGAGGAAGTTTTTCACACAGAGCGTGGTGACACACTGGAACAGGTTGCCCAAGGAGGTTGTGGATGCCCCATCCCTGGAGGCATTCAAGGCCAGGCTGGATGTGGCTCTGGGCAGCCTGGTCTGCTGGTTGGCGACTCTGCACATAGCAGGGGGTTGAAACTCAATGATCATTGTGGTCCTTTTCAACCCAGGCCATTCTATGATTCTATGATACAGGGTACAAATTCATACAACAGTTTATACTTATTAATATACTTTCCTTGCAAGAGATTTAAACAGACTCACTGGTCACAATGTATTCAGCTTGTTATGACAATTTCAGATCTTAACTAAGAAAAATACACCATAACTAATAAATATGTTTGCTTTTCAGAACAAGCTACATTATTTTTGAGTGACAGAATATCTGCTTTCCAAAAGATCTTTTTTTTGACATCATGACATTCTTTTTCTGATGTTCTTGATTCACCACTTAAACACTATTTTTTTTTTCTAGAGGATGACCAACCAGTAGTTCTAGTGCCCTGCTTTCTATAGCCCACCTCTTCTTCTCTTTCTTTTTGCTCTTGACCTTCTACAATAAACTGGCAATGACTCTTCTTAAATAAACATTCTCTTTTTTTCTGTAAGAAAATGCAAGAAAACTCAGGTGAAAGAAAATTTGCCAAAATTCTGAGCCAAGTTTTCTAGATCTTAAATCATTTTGTAAGTGAACAGAAGCAAAGCAAAATAGTTAACAGAATTACTTACCATACAATGGCTAATCTTGGAATAGTAAACATTAAAGCTGGTTCATAGTCATCAATCATATCTTGAGTGAGGTATCCAAGCCTTAAGGCTCTAAGCAGAAGAATAAATTGATTTAGCAAGAGATTAGACTCACACAAAAACCATTTCAACAAGAAAAAAATCTGAAAATTATGTTGTGAGGTAAGCCCAAATGACTGTTGCAGTCTCCACTGCAAAAAATAATGTAAGAAAAAAATATTCCAACATTAAAAGCGTTTAAGGTTATCCAAAACCAAAACAATTTTTACACCACTTTCCCTTCTTATTCACTTTTTCATGACTGTTTTCACTTGTTACTGGAAAATACTGGTGGTATGGGCTTGCAAGCAAAATGTTTCTAAAATAACATGAAGTATTTCTTTTCACTTCAATTAAAATTTGCTAAAATCTTTTAAGTCAAAACACACTAAGCTTACAAACCCAACTAAAAGAAGATAAATAAGGAAGCAGTTATCAGAACCCCTCATCATTCCCTAATAACTCTTCAAATATCTTAAGACCCTTTTAGGACTGAAACCCTATTTTTTAATTTTTTAAGGCTTTTCAACTTGACAAGATTATCAACTTTCTAGTTTCTTCATAGTTTCTTAATTGCTTTATAAGTTTCCTAAATCTGTCTACATAACTAAGAAATTGATCTGGCAACTTCCATATTTGTATATTTAGTGAATAAATGTGAAAGATGACACCTGAATGGCACATTGTGCCAGCTGATAGAGCAGAATAGAATTAACAGCTTTCTCTCCTTCTTTGTCAATACTTCTATTCTCAAAGGCAATAAAATGACCACAGCTTGCTTGGTACTAGCACTAGATGGACTTATTTGATACGTGGCTAACTACAAATTCCACATTCTTTCCTACAGTCCACTGCCAGATTATCCAAAGCTGCAAAAGACAAACCATGATTTTCCTCTGAATGGGCAAATATATGCTATTTATATTTACACTTATTGAACATATTCTTGACTGAATTATCATTAACTGTTGATGTCTTAAACAGATTTAGCCCATTTAAATGCTAACTCTTTCTTCACACATCTACAACTAGCCACACCAACAATATCACAAGATTATTGCCTTTTTTTTTATAACCAAAAGAAAACACTTGTATCTGGCAAGCCTGCATAATACTGTCTAAGTTTGTAGTTAGATACTTGCTAGGAAAGCATTTAGTCAATACTTTTATGATGCTTCTTAAAGGCTACTGGTAAAGTATTTCTAGAAAAGTTCAGATTGAAAGCTGAATGCTTCAATGCTACGAGGCATTGGAATGAAAAACTAGGAATTAATTGAAATGCTTACCTCTCCACAGTTTCACAAAAAAGTACGATTACCTCCTGCTGTACATAATATTCTTTTGGAGACTTCACAGGTACCATAGCCGACACATAACTGCGAAGATTATAAAATAGTCAGTATATAGCTTTTTTTTTTTTTTTACATAATTTACCAATTCAGACCGTACAAACCTAGGCCAAATCATCACAGAAATATAACATTTCCTAAGCCACTTCATATCTGAGAGCACTCACTACAAAAACTGCACAGGGTAAGAAGCTTTATAAAATGCAGCTGATTTGCTTATTGCCAGTTGAGGTAATACATCTCAAAATTAATTTATACGTGTAATTACACACATCACACAATTGGAACTTCATTCTCTATGGCAGAGGGAGACAGGTCCTACAAAGATCTTTATTACCGCATCTTGACAACAGAAGAGTTGACGCTGCATTTCACAGAGAGAAAAAAAAAAACAAAATACATATTTTATCTGAAAGGTTTCAGTTGAAATTGTATTAGTGAAATTCATTTAGTCAGCACAGACACAATTTAGGATCTTAAAAAGTTGGCCTCATTCCTGTGTGGTTACATGCAGAAGCCCTAATGGACAAGGCAAGAAACACCAGTAGAAGGAAGTGGTTTTCTGTTATATTATCCAAACAGTATTTGAGGACTACGCATAACGCAGAAAGGAATAAAGTTGCTTCAGAAAACAATGGTAAATAAAACTGCTCTATGTACACAGGTTTGAAGAGCTCACAAACTGTGCAGAATCAGTGACCGACTGTCACTTGTGTCTGCATGAAAGTCACACTTAGAAAATGTTTTCAATCAGTGATTTCAATATTTTCCAATACAACAACATATTTACAATTTTCTGAATAAAATAAATGAATAAAATAAAAGAGTTTACAAACACTGAGGTAGAACAAACAGGAAAACAGGACATTCTGGGAAATATTCCTAAGAAAAAATTAAGACAGTATCCAATTATAAGAAAAACTGTTCTAAAGGTAGGAGCAGCTGTACTATATTAGATCCATTGATATTCTTGTCCAGGATCCTTGTCTCTAACTAAACCAGCACCTCGTACTTCTAGGAGACATACAGGAAGCTGGCTTAAATCATGCAGCACAATAGAAGACTCAGTCAATAGGATCTTTAACCCAGTAAGTAGTTATTTTTCTAGCCCCAGAAGCAATTATTTTTATTTTTGCCGTAAACCTCCAAGCTATAATTCTATCACAAGCTTTTAAATCAATACGTTCTTGACTTTAATTATGGCTCATGTGTAAAAGCATTTCCTTCATCAGATTTCAATTTGCCTTCTTAAATTCAGAGTACACCCCACTTTTATCCCTTAGCAGGAGAGGGAGCAAAATCTCATAATCTCTACACTGTTTGTTATCATAAATATTTTTTTAATGTCTCTTATTTGTCACCTCTTCTCTGACAAAGAAAACATTGTGGAAGAGATTTATGGCTTCCTTTTGTGTTTTGGATAACCTCCCTCAAATGCCATATGCCAGTATGCAAATGGAAGATTACAGCTGACTTGCAGAGAGCAAATGCTGATAGCTAAAAAGCTATTTAATTTTCTATTATTGCTACAGTAGAAGAGAAAAATATAAAAATATAACACATTACTGAAGAATTCAACTGCCATGATAAAAAAAATAGATTTTTTTTTTCTAGGAAAAGAAAACAGAACAAAATAGCCAGCTTCCAAAAAACAAAAATTAAGCAACAGTGACAGGGAAATGGTCTCAATGCATTTACTTTGGATCAGTTACCTTAATTCAAATTCAGCAAAAAGGACATCAAAATGCTTGAGTGAATCTTTCATTTTTTCAGTGTAGAGGTTCAAATCTCTTAAGGCCTGGTCACGTATGATGTTTCTAACTTCCTCTAGGCTGCGGGTCAGATCCTTGGCCAATGGTCGCATTGCCATACTCTCAATTTCCCGATTCATAATAATTGAACCAGCAGCCAGACACTATGAAAACACATTGAGAGAGAAAATATAAAGTTAATTTCATGACACAGAAGATATTTGATACTTTGACCAGGGGCAAGGCTTAGCCTCATTTGTTGCTAACTGTTAAATAACCCAAAGATTTAAAACTGATATGCTGAGAGTCCTAAGACCTCACCCAGGAGGTCAGGGGGCAGCTCAGTCAAGGACATAAAAGAGTGAGAGGAAGGTCAGCAGACAAACTTACAGAAAGCTCTTCCCTGACTAACCAGGAAATCTGTAGTAGAATGTATCATTGGTGTGTGCATGGATTGCTTGCAGAAAAGGGACACAAATGCAGATAAAATATGATCAACTGACTGCTTAAATTCAGGTTGGACGCTTCAATTTGTAAAATTAATCTATCCTTACAAAAAGGAAACAAATTCTGCTTAAAATATTCCTTCCTCTAACTAGCTCAGAGCCACTGAATGTATACTTTTACTTGAATATATTAACAAAACTTTTTTTTCCCCCAGTAATAAAAATCATGCTACTAAAAAGGAGTTATTTAATAATCTTTGCTCTTGGCTTTGTTCCCTTACAGATAGGGGATTAGAAGACAGATTAGAAGACAAGAAGCACAGACATAAATACTCCAAGCTGTATTAACAGAAATATTTTCTTTAACTGAAAAATGTAGAGGTTTGTTTTAGTCTAAATTCTCATTTTATTCTTTTCAAATTCCTCTCTGCAGCTCTGTGGAGGGACCATTTCTGCAGCTCTGGATGGAGGAGGTGCAGTCCCAGCACTTGATCAGTAGCCTCATTTGTGCTTTACGGGTACTCAGAACCAATTGTGCTGTTCTTCTTTTAAGCCAAAGTAAGACAAGATAACACGCTGGTAGGCTCTCAGCCTGATGACTGAAAGTGTCAACACTGACAGGACACGAGTGCTATGTACAACTTCAGCACTGCATACATTACATCTCTGAAACCTATAGGACAGCTCAGACCACAGTGAAAGTTTGAACTGGAGAGATTGCAAGTATGAGCTTTGGGAGGAAGTCTTTTTTCTCCTAGAAGATAGTGGCTATCTCAGTGATTGCCACAAGCATTTTCCACCATGCACTCAAAGAGAAGTTATTACCTTCATCGAGATTTTTCCTGTTTGTTTCTGCAATCCCAGTGTGTCAGTCCCTTAGAAGAGAAAAAGATAATGGGACTCACAGGGATTCAATATGAAAGGTGGCCATGCCTGCAGTGCAGGACGATTGGAACTTGATGATCTTGAAGTCCTTTCCAATCTGGACCATTCTGTGACTCTGTGAAGGTTTTATAAGAAATTACCCCATCTTATTGTCTCTAACTACCAAGGAAGGGCTACTAAGTCAACGTAGCAGACATCCTCAGCATTTTAAAACTGAGCTGGGTGCCATCTGGATGAATGTAGGTAAGGTCACATCTTAACGTGAAGAAAAACTGCTGTTTTCACTGCTGAGCACAGGATTATAAAGCACTGATACTGCAAATTCCTTTTGTAAATTCTGCTCAGGACAACCCCAGCCCAAAGGAGCCCACTATTAACAACTGCCAAAGAAATCTTCAGAAACAGAGCACACAGAGATACACTGGACACAACAAGACAGGATCTGCTGATATAGATCATATACCATAAAAGGAAAGGAGGCACCGGTAGAGGTTAACAGCAGAAGCTGAGGGATTGCTTCAAGTAGAAAAGATGCAAAGCTGAAAATAACATAAGGTGCTGTTATGTGCTGAGATGCCTACTTCCCCTCCACCTCAACAAACGCACTGTGCTTAAAGTCACCTCAAGGCTAGCAGACCTGAAGATAGTAAATTTATCATAAAGATGTCATAGTGATTGTTTTAGCCAACAGATATCAGTACTAATGAATAAGCACCTTACATACCACATCCTTTTTTCTAATTCTTCAGGCTTCCCTTGATTAATGTAATTTGGCTCAGTCACTATAAAACCCCTGCTCCTATAGGATGCTGTGGAAGTAGGTCTTTGAGAGAAACCAGGTAAGAGAAGGAAATGTTCAATGTTTTGCACAGAATCCATCATACTTTCCACATCCGTATAGAACAAGTACATTAAGTGCAAGAAATGTCAGCAGAACAAAGTTCTGCATGTTTAATGAGTTAATGTTATGCTTTAGCATAACGTACACGTTAAAAGAAAATGACAGCATACACTTAAGTTTTGCAGAAGAACTTTTCTCCTGAGAAAATTTCCTTATATCCGTTTGCTTCTAAGGCTTTCAAAAGCATGAGATGTGAGACAGCCTTTCTGGATAGAATTCATAAAGAATAGAAATCACATGCTAATTCAAAAAAGAGCAGTTTTTATAAGGTGGTCATATCAACATCAAGGAATTACAAAAATAAATCTGTTCCCAATAACCAAAGCCATAGCGAAAGAATCCCCTTCCACTGTGCATTCACAGCAAGTTCTCAAAGATCTGTTTCCACCACTCTGTAACTAGATGGACCATCTTCAAAGAAGTCTCAGGGTATATGTTAAATTCCAACTGCAAGCTTTATGCAACAAAATTTTGTCCATTAATCCCAAGTAAAAGAAATACAAGAGACTTACTTCTGCTCCAAACCAAAGCTGTCCTGCAAGGTTATCATGGCGTATTTCTTCTGGAAACTTAACACAAAAATCTCGGTTGGCCCGTTCGTGAGGAATGCATTCATCCATGATTTGATTTATGATGTTCAAAACATTATCCTGAAGAAAAACACAAGATAACATATAAATTGTTCCAAAGAAATTTGAAATATTTTTTTTTCTAATTTTTAACGAATTTATTAGTGAGACTCCAAATAAGTAAGGAAGAAAATGCAGTATGTAACCCAAAAGGTCATCACACACGTGCACACAGAGCATCCCCTTTGGTGAAGAAAAGCAGAATATTGCTTGGAAGGAACTGTATGATCACAGAATACCCCCGAGACGGAAGGGACCTATAAGAATCATGAAGTTCAGCTCCATGCAGAACCACCCAAAGGAAGGGTAGGAATCAACTTTTTGTAGTTTTCTGATTGTTTCTCAGACTCGCTTCGCTTAACTTTGAATACTTCAGTGGGACTTCTGATGAGGAGGAATGACTTAAAGACCTTCTTACCTTCAGCTATCCATCTGCAAGATACTGGTAAATCAGTACAAGTAAATTAGATTTCTTTCATTTCCTCCCAGCAGCCCCAGTGACATGCGTTCCATTCTTCCTGAAAAGAATGCCCTACAGAGTGCCCTGGAGCCATATAAGAAATTGACTTATGTTGTGATAGTCAGGGTTGCGTAGACTTGAGTTTGCCCCAGAAATAGAGACAAGGAGGTTTCACCACTCCAGCCCCCAATGGGCAAAAGCTGGCACTCCTCTGTGACTCCCAGACCATCCAGGAAGATGTGGGGACACAGCACTAATTAGAAAATGCTTAGTAATGGCTCTAACCTACCTCCAGAGCAGGACAAAGAACAAAGTGCTCTAACCAGCTTCTTGATACCCAGAAAATAATCTGTATTCATTGACTTGAGAAGATAATTTTCACACAACCCTTCTGGGTACTGCAAGGAATTTAATTACCATAATAAAGGTAGACTCAGAGCACAGGGAAGGCTGAGTGCTTTCATTATAAAGACGCTTTGTTTGGCTCGGGCTTTTTGCTCTATTTACAGAATTCACATTCTACTTAAAATATTTTTCAAACAAATAAAAACAAATCTGTCATGTATAGAACTGTTTAACAGGCAGAATTGCTTTGAGAGTGCTCTTCGCTGTTGTATCTTTCTCTGCATTAAAAAAAAAAAACAGAGGATGGGAATTTTAAATAAAGTTGCCTCTTCCGTATGCTCCCCAGTGAGAAAAAACAAAACCTACTCTAAAGTAAAAAATAAAAAAAAATTTTTAAAAAATCTATATTTTCTGTAATTCTAGTGCAGACTGCTGGAAGTGCTCTTGCCACAAAATAATCTTAGTATCAATCCTGTAACCACAATGGTCTGCATCCAAAAAATAAATCAACCGATTATGAGTGGCAACTTTTATTACGCAATCATATACGGTATTTTATCTATTGCTGTAATTATTGAAGCACTCTTATACGAATGTGTTAAGTCTAGCTTATTTAAATGAAACAACTAGAGAGCATGCAAAGGAGGGCGACAGTGATGGAGAAGGCTCTAGAGGGTGAGAGTGGTGAGCAGTGACTGAGGGCCCTTGGTTTGTTCAGCACAGAGCAGAGGAGCTGGGGGGAGGCCTGATGGCAGCCACAGCTCCTCACAGGGAGCGGAGGGGCAGCGCTGAGCTCTGCTCTGTGTGACAGCAACAGGGCCTGAGGGAACGGCATGGAGCTGTGTCAGGGAGGGGCAGCTGGGGGTTAGGGACAGGGTCTGCACCAGAGGGTGGTGGGCATGGAACGGGCTGCACAGGACAGTGGGCACAGCCCTGAGCTTATTTAGCATTTGGTCAATGCTCACAGACACAGGGTTTGGATTTGAGGTGGTCCTGTAAGGAGACAGGAGTTGGGCTCAGTGATTCTACAGGAATCCCTTTCAGCTCAGGTTATTGCATGAAGATGCCCGCGCCAGGCTTGGCACTGGCACTCCTGGCCACTTGCTGAAGGAGTAGCAGCCTGCCACCACTTCCCTTCCTCTGGGTAAACTGGACTGAATTATGTGCAAATTAATAGGTAGCGCCAGGGTGACAAAGGCAGACTAATGGCAAGTTACTGTTTTCCTCCCTCCCTCCTCCTCCTCAGTTCTGTATAATACAGATGTAGATAAAAGGATCAGTAGAAAAGCAAATTCTTAATTCCTTCTAGGTAGTACTCTCCCCACGTCATTATACAGGCTATACAAGATCTAGCTGGAAAACCAAAATACTTTGAATGGAGGTCACATAAGGAAATCAGCTCCTAAACCATTTATTTCACTTCTCAAAGTAACAGAGCAAAGAGCAGAACTGAGGATTATAACTTATGAATTGGAGAAAGTCACAAGTCACTCGTGATGTATTTTAAATCAGTTACAACCGATCTATTTCAAGTGCAGGTGCTTTGTAGCTCTCATATTAGCGCCAGAGCAACAGAAGTCGGCACATCAGAATGACAAAAGCAAGATTTCTGTTTTCAGGGTATTGGTATAAGTTTGCAAAGATTTTTTAATCTCTGCATCAATTCAGTATTAAAAGTAACCCTACCAGCTGAATTTTTACAAAAGCTGCATAAAATGTAATAACATACATTAAAGCAGAAAAGAATTGCATTTGAATCTGATTTGTATCAGTTTAAATAATCCAGTCCAATTTTAGTTTAGGACATGATATTCCAACTGATTTTACTTGGCACCAAACCTGAACATGAAAAAGTACTGTTTCTCATTTCTTGTTTTCTAAGAAGCTGCACAGAAGAGGATAGTGAGATCCATATTGAAAAGCCTTTCCAGACTGCTTATTTAAAGAATCATTTAACTTTAACGTGCTCCTTTTCAAATGCTAACTTATTTTACAGCAACAGGACAGACAGAACACTCATTTCATAATCAAGTCTTTCTTAAAATTCCTGATGCACCAAAGACAGTTTTATGCAAATGGAGTGCAGGCCTCATACTTCTGTGTTTTTCTTTCTTTTTTTTTAATATTTGAAAAAGAAAACAACCAAAGTTTCCAACTAAATCATCTCAGAAACTAATTACAGACATTATGAAATTGTGTACCTTAATGCACAAATCACATATTGTAACTGAAAGCAGTAATATGCAATAAAGATAACTATATTTTTACAAAGAGGTATACTCCAGTTCTTCAGTAAATCATTTGTTTACTGTGTGAAAAACATTTGATATTTTTTCCATTTGTTCAGGAGTTCCTAGAGTTGACAGATGCTTCTGCCAAACACCACCCAAGATCTGTCATCACATCTCCATATATTCCATCTTTCCAAAATGGGTTTAAGAAAGAAAAAAATAAGCAAAAACAAAAATACGACTTATTTGTCACTTGCATAGTACTAGCAAGTTAAGCCTTTGGTGATAAGGGTTTTAATACAATACACACTTTCTACTGGAGATAAATCACTCAACCTTTAAATAATGGCAGGCTTTTTTCAAGAGTTACCTGGCTTCACATTGGCAGCTGGTCACTGGGACAAAAAGCAACATGAAAAACATGATTAAAAAGGTGAGCATCTTTCCCTTCCTAATCTACTGGTGATACTGGAAGATTAAAAAAATAATATTTGCTAGAACTTTAATATTTAGTAATATTTAGTGTAAGTTGAGACTGTTCTATGAAGTAAACTGTTTTTGATATTTCAAGATGAATAATTTCACAAATTCTCTCTACTGCGTTTATTTTATCCTACTACATGGAGAAGAAAACAAATACAGTTCTCCATCAGATTCCTCCTCTGTTCCATTCCTTCTTCTTATGACACCCAGAGCAAAGAAACCTAAATAGGAAATTTAGAACACTTGCTACTATAATGATTTCAAATCTCCGCTGCTTCGAAACTGGAAGAATGCCAGCCAATTTAGACAGACTAGCCAATGCATTGTAAGCAAATTAGTCTTTTCTTTAAAAGAGCTTTAAGAAACATTCAATTTAGTTAATTACAGCATTCTGCTTTGTAAGCGAACGAATGGGTTCAGATACATGGCAGCATGGAGGTTTTGCTCTAATTTAAGCAACAGAAATCAATTAGTTGGAATTGAAGTCGTAAATCTTTCACTTGATCCATCTTTCTACATAAAAGCCTCCGGATGTTAATGTATCCTTTGGTGGCTTTATCTGTTATCTGCTGGATCATTTGCATACAGGGATGACACTTCTTTTTCAGCTGCTCTCTTCAGGTTTTCCAGCATCACAATGGCCAGTGCTGCTTTTGGGATTTCTTCCAAGTTCTGCATTTCCTGGAAAACAGAACTGGGTGCTTCCTGTAATGAAGAACATTTCTTTATATTTATTTTGATACGAAATATAATGAGCAGCAGAGAGACAGTGAATGCAGTTAGCCGCAGTAGAGGACAAAAAGTTGGTTTATTTTTGGCCCAGCAATAATTGGCCATATCCTCAATAATCAGAGCAAAAAGCCAACAGTAACCACTGCATTAGCCTTTGGATATGTAGAAAAAGAAGAGCTAATAGCTCCACCTTAGCTATGGTCTAAAAGGTATGCTTCTGTCAATGAAAGGCCGACTTATCTAACCTTCCGTACTTATCCTTGATAAAATCTGTGCTGCCCTCCATGCCATTAAATTTAATATAATTTTCTTGAAATCCTCTACAAGAGGAAAGTAGCTTCCTGTGTTGCTAAGTACCTACCTCTGTGTTCTCCATTATTTGAATTATCGCAGTATCTAGCCATGGTAACGCAGTCTGATAATATTACCATGAGCTCAACAGACAGTGTTTTTTAGCATCTTCATTGGAACACGTCCTTCAAAATTCCTGCTTCTTTTTCTGGCTTGACATTAAGTCGCAGACCACTTCAACAGTGTATTGCTGATGAAGAGAAGCGACTCATAAACAGAGATTGAAGGGACATATAGGAAGATCCTGCTCTAATTTAAGGAATTAGCAGGCACTCAGGCTTTTATGGCTTACTCTAAGCAAAACGTAACAAATGAAGTATGCTTTGTAAGTAAAGTAACAGGACTTCAGAGAACACCCACATTCTGGCTTCAGAACCCACAGGGTCTCTGCCAGCCCGTTTGGGTGATCACAGTCTCTTTCCACACAGCAACAAGTTCCCCTGCTTTCCCTCCACCCCATTTTGCACTGATGTCAAAAGCCATGCTTTCAGTCCCTTTTTTGTCTGATGAGCTTTGTGATTATTTCTCACTGCTAACTTCTAGATGTTCCCCTTCCTAAAAGTAACTTCAGACTTTCCTCAATTCCGTACATTTGCTAACTTAACCTAACACACTATAAAATGCTTCCAAAATTCACCGTGACTGAAAGTCAGCTTGGATCTCCAGCAATTTAAACACTGTATCTCTCCACCACAGCAGCAATTGCTGCAGTCTGTGCTGAACTGCAGCAAAGCCCCTCTTCCCAAACAGCCTTGATGGCATATGCTTATGAAGGCACAGCACACTCCAAATAACACAGGCTTATTAACGGAAATGTTGATCTTATCTCCTTTATGTGCTTCAATTTATTATGCATACACTGAAGAATTACATCTACAAGCAGAGTAATTGATGCATATGAGCTGGTGAAGATGGGCACCAGTTTTCAAACAGAAGTTGCAGGTATTTGATCACAGCCTCAAACACAATTATTTTTTTTTTAAACCAACAATTATTTATTTCCAGACTAAAACAACATTTTCACTAAGCCAGCATGCATTCTTCCAATGGATTACATCTATATTTAACTTAAACCTGTTCTGAGAGTCTCCCTTTAACACAAAGTCATAATTGTGGAATTAATTTCTCTCTTTTTGTGCTACCCATCCAAATACAGCTCTCAGTAAATACAGGAGAAATCACCATTTACAGAAGGGATGTTCCTAACTACCACCAACGTGTAAGTCGACATTAAGTAACACATCATTGCAGGGTATCTTCCCTTTGCAAAGAAGAACATTTTCAGATCTCAGAAAATCTCAGTGTTCCCAATGTCATCATAGGGGAAAAAAAAGGAAAAAAAAAAAAGAAAAAAAAAGGAAAAAAAAAGAAAAAAGGAGAAAAAAAGGAGAAAAAAAAAGAAAAAAAAAGAAAACCACCTGTTTTACTTCACACCAACAAGCCAACAGGCATAACAGCCTTAATTGAAATAAAGCATACCTGAACTTGAACTGAAGAACTGGGCTCTCAACATAGAGCTTTTTGGCCAAGCCTTCCTTCAGCAAGAAAGGAAAACTTAACTCTGTACACAGTAAAACAAGGTATTACTAGACAAACACTGTGGATAGAGGCACGCTCTTAAAACAGTTTAATAACTACTTGAGCTTTTTCCATAAGGACTCTACAAGATTTGTCTTGTAATAAAAGATGCTTGAAAACAATCCAGTAAGTAAACTGGTACTTCAACATCTCCTTTTACATAGTTTCATAGCAACAGAGAAATAATTCCCTCTGAACATGGGCATGTGCTAGAATAAACATTACCAGGTTTCCTGGCACAGCAACCTCAAAAATGCCTGAGAATGCACTGCAGGATCTCTCAAGAACTTAAAGTTGGTATCTGCTTCTGAGCACTGCTTCGAAGGTACTCAGCAGCAGAGGCCAAGAGCAGAACAAGGAACACACCATCATGACTTACTGCCACCTCTAGTAAATGCTACTGCAACTCCTTATTCCAAGCAAAATATTTAAAATATTCATCTCCCAACGTAAGACCAAAAAACAGAAAGGGAAGAGAGTCCTTGGTTAGTTGATGGAGTTATTTGATGACCCAACTTATGGCCAAGCATTTTGTATTTTCCAGCCTCCTTGCTCATCATTCTGTAGTCAAAAATAACGCAAATCACCAAACAATTCCCAACAAAGAAGAAAAACAGCTAAATAGACATAGAAAGCATAGAAATTACAACTATTTTATTTTCTAATTTAAAAACATTTATTGCTGCACATTTGGTTTTCACCAAGTTGTATCACTCTGTTAGCAACTTAACTTCTGGGGAAAAAAAAAAAAAGAAAAGCAAATGTAAAATCTGCAGACATAGCCTACTTTGGTTAAACAACCACAAAAAATCAACATTTCCAATACTAAAAGTAATGAAATAAGAAATACTGTAATAAATTATTAAAAAATAAGATGAAACTACAGCAAAAAAAAAAAAATCTTTTATCAGATATAAACAATGCAGCATAAGCATTCATTTTCTAGAATTTAGGGATAACCTTGATATCACCAATTAAATTAATCAAAAAATGCTTCTGTTTCATTTTTCTTTGTCTTTTTTTTTTTAACTGACATTGTTGTCACTTTAAATCAAAGTGTAAAAGAGAACAATTTTTCTCTGAACAAGGTTAGGCTCACTCTTATCAGTCAACTGCCCAGTCCTTCTGGCATGAATTTCTGAGTTTTCTAAATCTGTAGCAAGTCTCTTAAATACAGCGCCTGTGGGAATTTCTCTAGAGCCCACCAGCTCTATTATACTTCGTGTAAACTCACAAACAGGTGCAAATCAGGATACCAGCATGAGTCCATCCTTATCACACAGATCAATGAATAATGAATACCCAAGCGTTCCAGTTCTATTTGATGGAGAGATTCTGCCTTGGATTCCTACTTTTCCCCTCAGCTGTTCAAAAAAACACCCTTATTATCTACAGTTTCTAAACTTTGGGAATGCTAAGACAAAGATTTTCAATTTCTTTAAGTTCATTTCTTCCCTATAGCTCAAAAATTGCCCGGCTGTCTCCTTCACTGACCTCCACTAACATCACTAATACAACATCTCAAGGGTTGCAAATTGAACAGACCAGAAACGCTTGGCCATTACTTCTTCTAAAAGTACTCTGGGCTCAAGTCATGCTGTTTAACCTTTATATCATTTAACAAAATAACATAAGAAATAGATTCTTGCCAACTTCTAACCAGTCACAAGGTCTCAGAATCCAATGGAGAGTTTCTAAAAGCCTTAGTCTAACTTGTCTCATTTAATGGTATCTATTTCTGTCTAATTCCAGAGGAAAATGTTCTTCGATGGACAGATGCAATCAAACATGAAAATGTCACACCTCTGAATTGCCTCACCGTTCACAGAGATTACGGCACATACTCCCAGTTTTCACTTGTCAAGAATGTTAATGAACACAATTAGTATTCCCGAGATAATTTGCTGCCAATTCACTATGACACCATCATTGTCCTATGAGTTATTTAACAGCTCTTCACAGGTATCTTCTTCACCAAGAGATATTCATTAAAGCTGACTTTCATTTTAAACACTCTTTTTTCATCAGCATGGATACAATTCAGATAAAATAAAGAATAAACGGCCTGTCCTAGAGATCCCTGACTGTCATACCACTTGAAGCTTTCAGATAAGAGAAGACAGTTTCAGATTAGTCAGTTTTTAAAGATGAGCAGCAAACAGCATTAGGCCATTCTGCAACATAAGCTGACAGGTAGCAATGCCAGCTCGAGAAGCCTAGCTCTTATCTTTCCCACTTTGCAGCTCTCAGTCTTATCTCCAGCCTGTACCAGGCAGTCTTATCAGCAATGGCAGCTTCCTTGTACACAGAGCATATGTGAAGGGGTTCAGTGCACTGATCCACAGTAATCCAGGTCATTTCCCTGGTAAAGTTCATGGGATGACATTGCAAATATTTGCATCAGTACAGGTGAAACTGTGGCTTCTTAGCCATCTAAAGCCGGCTGCAGCTTATTTAAACTGGCTCTGGATAAGGATCTATACAACAACCCCTTTCTTCACTCCTGGCTGTGGATACTCATCCAGCTGCACATCAGCAATTTCATCCAGTTGCGCAACCATACGTACAGCACATCAGTTTTGTTGTGAAAGCAAAGACCTGGCTATGAGCAGGCTTCCAGGCAGATTCAACCTACCTCAGAGCTTGCTCCATCCCTGCTGGAACACAAACCTGCTTCCTGGGACAGACAGACTGCTATAGGAAGAAGAGAGACAAGGCTGCCTTCTGGGATAGCAACACAGGCTCTAACCAGTTTAGATCATTTCTAACATGAAGCTCTGCTCTGAGGTCTTACCATGCTAAAGTGCAGGGATAGGAACAAGAATTGTGTGGGCTGGTGATGAAAAACCTTTACAATGGCACCGTCAATGGATCATGGAATTACAGACAAAAGGAACCACATGCTACAACACCAAAATCCATGTTTCAGGAAATGTTTTTAAAATGAAGTTTATCTTGTTTGCTCACACTCAGCCATATATCCAGACTAGTATGGTACTACATCAGCCACCAGCCATACAGTTCTATCCAGCAATAGCTCAATTAAAAAATGCAGAGCCCAAAACTTTGCAGGTACATATTCTGAAACTGAGTTTTCAGGCTCACGAACATCTCAACTGTCAGTATATTTAACATGACCAATTTGAGAATTTCCTTGTAAAATAAATTACGGAAAGAGAATGCTGCCTGTTGAGGAATGCACTTAGAATTTGATTTTCTCAATTATAAAATATGATGTGCTTTTAGGATCTTATTTGCATTGCAGAGTAAGTCAGACAACCACAGATATGTTAATTAGATCTACCAAGAGAGCCTTTCTCATTCCAGTTAGAGGGTTAAATTATTTTCCAGGCAAATTTGTAAAATCCCCACAGAAGCACAGATAATAACCAAGGCAGATCCTGAGGCCACTGGTTTGCAGGAATACACAAAAACAGTAGAATACTTTTTTAACCCAGCTACTGTAAAAATCTGAAGTACACATTACTACATAAGCCTGATAGAATTCATCCTTTGAATATTTCTAAGATTACACCCACCTAACAAAATAAAAAAAAGAAAAAAAAAAAGGAGACATTAGGTCAATATGACAGTTTATCTCAATACCTCTTGTATTTACACAGATCAATTCACTGAGCTTTGCAGTTTAAGAATGATCACTTAGCTATTTTATCCCTGGTGCTCCTGAAAAATCACAGAATACAAGCATCTGCTGCTTGGTATTTGCATCCACTGAAAACTTAATCATAGGGTTGAACCAAAAATGTGTATGGAGTACCCCATACAGCAACACCGAGAGCACAACTGCTGTTTTTCTCCTCTTGCCCCTTTTCTGAATAGGGAGCACTTCTGCAGTATTGCCATTTGGGAAGGACCATGTAAGGTAAATACCTCTGCTGTTTATCTCACCACTGTTTTTAATGGAAGCAATACTGTTTTGTGTAAGAAGTGAAAATCCAGCAGAATTAGATGCATAAGTGAGAAAGTGAGCATTCTTAAACTTACAGAGCATTCTTCCTGCATAATTCATTTCATACAGATATTTGTTTTCCAAGGTGTCTCAACTTCTCGTGTGTACAAGTAGTGCAAAAGCTTGCAGGAACAAAGTCTACCATCTGCTGCCTGCTCTCCAATAAACAATCCTAGGCTCATCGTAAGCTGTTTACATATCAACCTTTTCCATCTTCTCTGGAGTGTTCCTAGCTTACTAAAACATGTAGTACTTTGAGAAACTAAGTTATTTATAATTAAATGACTGTTGTAAAGTCTGCACCAATCATTTTAGAACATTATGCTGCAATGAGCTAACCCACATTCTTTCCAATGCATAAGTCTGAGGAAGACATAGATTGCATTTTTACAATGCAAAAGGAGCTAGGAGTTATGACTGAACTATTTATATTTAGTATTCTTCTCTCTATCTTATGAAAAAGTCCCAATGACTGATCAACTTAGCTTAATGGGTAACAGTTTTTTAACTTTTGCTGTTAATATGCAGAAGTCCTTGGTGTGCCCAATGTGTAATACATGTAGATTTAGATCTGTATGCAGAGACTTCCTTTTGTTTAATAAAAACTTACAACCTATATATGATAAAAACAGGTTGCAAAATATTCCACAAAATATTCATAATAATCCTGTATTTGAAATACATAGGCAGTATTATTAAGTATATTGCTGTTATATTCATCCAAAACAGGAAACAGTTAATGACTTATGAATTATTTCATATAGGAAAGTTTAACCTTTAGCTTTCAAAGCTGTTAAGATCCCAATGTAAATTGAATTCCACTGCTATGGATTTTCTTTATGAAATTAATTTGTCGTCTTGTGTTTCTTATCATACTTGTTCAGGATGAAAGAAGAATTAAATGATTTATTTTGTTAAATGATTAAGTGAAAAGGCATTTAACAGCAGAAAACAGACTTAATCCCCAAGGACAGAAATATCAAGTAAATAATTTGTATGTACTCAAAATGGCTTAGGTTGGAAGAGACCCAAAAGATCATCTAGTTCCAACCCCTCTGCCATAGGCAGCGTTGCCAACCACTAGATTAGTTGCTGTAATGGTTGTCTCAGACCACCTCCTTGCCTTACATGTGCCCTCATTTCTTCCATGACCTTCCCAGTCACAGACATGAGGCTCACCAGCCTGTAGCTTGCTGGGTCTTCCTTTCTCCCTTTTATAAAAACAATAGTGATGTTCCCTTTCTCCAGTCACCAAGGACTTCACCTGACAGCCATGACTTTTCAAATACGATAGAGAGCAACTTGGCAACCACATCAGCCAGTTCCTTTAGGAGCCTGAGATGCATGTCATCCAGCTCCACAAGACTTATACATGTTCAGCTTTTTGACTCTTCTCTGTCACTCAGCAGTACATCCCTCTCCCACACTGAAATCTAATTTAAAGCTCTGGTGATAAGCCCAGCCAGCTTGTTACCCAACCTAGAATACTCTTGCCCCTACTGAGCAGTTGCATCCCATCCAATGTCAACATGCATAGTCTATATTGTTGATCTTGCAAGGATGCCGGTAACACATATGGAGAAGTTGAAGAAAGAAGGCACGTTGCAGTGTATTTAAGTCACAAGAGTGCATAACTGGTTTAGATGCTGATATGTGAATTCATCCTGCTTTGCAATAGTTAAAAAAGAGAAAAGAGAGAGAGTAAAGAAAAATGGAACTGACAACAATTCTCTGATGACACCATTGAAGAGTGTGGAAAAACTACAAAACTATAAAGCCTCTGAGAATGAGACACATTACATTAGTGCCCGCAGAGGTGGATCTGGTATAGTTCCATATCTCACAAATGCTGAGTAAAGTCAGTTTCAAAATGACCTTACACCCTAGCCCTCGTTTAGCTTTCAAAAGCACAAAAATTGCCAGTGTATCTTAGATACACCATATCAGCATTCAGTCAAGATACTGACTTGAATATTCTTCTTAATATGAAAAGTATAACCTAGGGCTCACAATCACACATTAAGAAATAGAACACCTTTTTAAACAGTGACAGAAGACTCAAACGAAGAACCTTCTGATTATTCCTGGCTTAACCTTTAGCAGCTGAGTTCTCTTTCTCATAAAAGAAAACACTGTATTTTATTTTGGATAGAAATGTCTTGATAGCAAAAAAAAAAAAAAGTTTTAGCTTTCTAATTGAAGTACATATAAAATATTAACCTTGTTCTCCTGTTAAATGGCTGACTACCTCATCTTCCACCAAAGATAAATTATTTTTCCTTACAAGTTTGCATGCAAAGAACCTGGCCATCATGAGCAGATGGCGCAGCGTGACCGAGCATCACAAGCCCTTTCAGCAACAACCACCCGCTTCCCCAGCATGCGCTACTTAATACAAACACATCCCTCTTCACACTGATAAAAAATTAATCGTATTTTATATACAAAGACAAGTTTCCTTTTTTATTATTTAGTAACTTATGATTCTAGCTTCAGCTTCATCCTCGTGAAACAGAAATACACACAAAATAAAGAAATCACATTGAAATACTTTCCATCCTTTGCTGTAGAGAAACCCCCACATGCTCTGTGACAGCTTGCTGCATGCAGGGATGGCTCTCCCCAGCTAGCTCAAGAAGCAGCACTGAGCATTTTTGGAATCCTGCAACCACTTCTGCACTCTTGGTTTGGCTGTTTTTTAATTAAAGAGAAAAAGAACCTTGGCATTTACAATCTCAGTTACATACATGAAGCAAGCAGAGGTGAAAGGCAAGCAGACTGTCTACCTCATATCAGGCCATTGCTAACTCCTTCCAGATGTGCCCCATTATCAAACAGTGATGCAGTTTCATCCAAACACCAAAAAACACCAGATGAAGAGATTGCCCATTTTTAGATTTCTCTTACCCATCCAACTCCAGCATCAGAAAGCAAATAATATTTTAATGCTTATTTCAATGACAAAGGCTGGAATTCTTTCATTTCTAAATTTAAAAACAGATTTTAGCATGCCAAGCTGTGACAAGGGAGGTTCCTCAGAGGACTCCAGCAGCATTTTGCCTTCAGTCTTTTTACTTGTATTTCCCAAAGCCAGTTTTTACCCACTTTCCACATAACATAGGCAGCTCATGCAGCCCGTAGCTGAGAACCAGCCTGTAACAGGTGCACTCCTACAAAGTAAGAGCCAAGCTCTGTTTTCCTTAGCACTTGAATAGCAAGCAGCTCATCTCAAACTGATATTTTCAGTTGTTGAAATAAGCTGTAACAAATAAGGAGATAAGTATGACTGGATGAAAGAGAGCATTTCTGATACCATTCCCACAATGTATTTGCTATTGTTACAGAAATTGAAGCAGACAAATGATAACAACGAAATGTGTGTCAGCTTCCTCTAAGGGCTCTGGTTCCCCAGTAACATCAATTTATACCAAGATAGATAATGAGGTTCAGACTCACAGGTGCCTACTTGGCCATCACCATATGGACTAACCTGTATTTATAAGTTGTACACTAAAGACTACATACATTTAAAGCCTGATGTTTCATCAAGTTGAAACTACAGAGCGATGACTCAAAAATGATGGACTTCCAATTGAAGGTAATCAAGTATTGTTTCCCAAGTGGCTCCATTGAGCAAATAGCAGGAAAAGAGAAAGAACCAGTCAATCATTCGTATAAGAGCTGAGAAAAATAAGGTTACACAGATAGTAAAAATTTCTTATTTTACTACTCTGTGGCAAAGTGCAAGAGGTACCTTATCTCAGCAAGTAAATGTCTTGCTTCAGGTCAGTGCCCTGGCATGGGCAAATTCATTCCCAGGGTGCTTTAATGGATGGAATGACACAGTGCTGAGACATAACCTGCAGTTCAAGGAATTATTTTGATAAAACCATGCTGGGAACTGACTCATCTGCTATTCTGAGAACTTGCTGCCTTACAGAGAGAAGTAATTCTCAATGTACTAACCCAGCAAGCACTATAATCCTGGGACACCTTCGCAATGGGAAGCACTCACACACCATTCAGTTTTGACCTCTCAAGATCTTACAAAATCTCTGGGTTAGAATTGAAGGTGTTTTTACTTTTCATTCTTCAGCTTAACCACGATCTGCCTTATTTAACTTTAAACCTAATTCCACGTAGATAAATTGTTTTAAATAAATCTATCAGTTCATGTACCATAATATTAATCAATGTGAAAATAGTAATGGTCAAGACAAATACATTCAGAGAATTATCACAAATGTGCAAATGATTAATTAAAAAACATCCATCAGGTATTGTTCCTTCTGATGAAATTTAATGGCAGAAAATGCCCTATGATGTTGGGAGGGGTGGGAACCACACAGAAAAAGACATCTACTACTAGCCCTAAGATAAAAACATTTCAATTAGTTATTTGTATTGCAAACAGAAAAAAAAAAAAAAACACTTGGGTGAATCAGCACTGCATATTCCTCAAGACACACAGATGCAAACATGTTGGTTTGTTTTTAAGTATCTTCCCACTGTTATCATCAATCAAGTTCAACAAATCAAAGCATATCGCTCTACCTTTTGGTTGTTTTTCACTTAAGTGCAACATATATAACTTTTATCATGCATCTCTGCACACAACAGAATGTAACGCCAGAGAAAGTGCTTTACTCTGTTAGATATTAGCCACACTAAAAGTGCAAGACAACGTATCTGTTAATACAATACATTCTTTTAATACTCTGCTATTGACATGCAAACACCAAAGCAAAACAAGGGATATCATCTTTGCAGTAAGTTACCATAACCACAACAAACTGCAAAACAACACCTTCTTACTAATTGATACATTCTACTTGGCACCATGCTAACCAGTCAACTCACAGCATTTAAAATTCAAGCTGCAAGATCTTCGGTTTTTACAAGTTAATTTACTGTAAGAAATGTGATTTTATCATCAGTGAAACGATACTGAAGCAGAACAGTAAAAAACAACATTCAGAATTGCAATTTACTTTTTACATCCTTAAAAACTGAAGTTCTCTGTATATGTGAAAAAAACATCACAATGAGAATTGTTGAAGGACCATAGCTTCAGCTTGTCTCAACTAATATTGCTATTATTGATAAGACAAAATACCAAATATATCTATTAAAGCACATTCTCTAGGTAGAGTCCTTTTGTTTTGCCTGAATTAGTTTACATTCTGCAAGTAAACTTGGAACTCTTTTGAAACAGTTTCAAAAATTGAAAATATAGACACAGATAGAAAGCACATCTCCTGGGTTACAATCAAGATCCAACAGAATAGAACCTCTTGAAAAAAGAATCTGAGTTCCTAAGACTTGTGGGTCTATCATAAAACAGCACTAATTTAAAGGCAGTTCTCTCTAGTAAACAAAACAGTAAAATTTCACAATATCACCTACTAAGCAAACACTAATTCATCTGAAAATAAACAACCTAAAAAAATTTTTAAAACAAGAAAAGGTAGTAGGTTAAGAGATTTCAGAAATATTCAAGTCTGATAGAAAGAAAGACTATGTAACTATGAACTTTAAGGAGATAGTTTTTATCTAGATTACAAATTATCTAGATTTAATAAATTATCCAGATTGAAAATGAGCCGCACATCTTACTAATACATTTAAAAACCAAGGACAAAATAGGAAGAAAACAAAGAAATTTTAAGCATAAGGTTCGGAGTCCGTTTAGCTGTGCTATTTGCTGTGGGCACAAGGTCTTTTTCAGAGACATCATGTGAAAGAGCCCATTTCACACAATATAACTGCTGCATTGCTTTCACATGCACAGCCTTATATGACAATTATTTTGATCCATCTGCCTCAAACACTACCATGCTTCATATGCAGCCCTTTCTCTCTCTTCCTATGCAATCTTTGATTAGCAAACACCTACGCTCGGAATCCTTTCTAAAATACTGCCCTTTATTCTGTGTCCTTTACACAACAAATTCTTAAGGAAAAAAAACAACATAACACAAATATATACTTTTTAAATTACTTACTACAAAATAATGCAAGACCTGAACAGCAAAGTCATTTTTGAAATAACATTTGCCTATGATCTGACCTATACTGTAGAACACTGAAAATTAGAAATTGCAAAAATAGCTGCATAAAAAAATAAAACTCAGTCTTTTCTTTCTTGTCCAGCAACAGATTGTTTTAGTAACAGCAATCTGTTAGACAAATGAAAAGAAGAAATTACCAGGCATCAGACTGTATTAAGAGTCACAAGACAGTGAGTCATTACACAGCAAGCCAAGTAAACTGACCAAGGACTATGAGAGCCTGCATTTCTTGCATTCCTACAGCTAAAAGATCCAGAGAAGCTACTCTTTGAACAAAAAGGTCTGTCTAAACTGCAATAAAGAAATAGGAACACCTGTGCACCTGCCGAGAATCAAGGAAGAAGTTTGTACCTCCAGGGATAAAGCATCAAGAAGAAACTGTTCATCTACCCTTGTTACCAGAAAGCCTCCACTAGTATCAGTTGGGAAACAGTTTGCCTAGGAAGTCTGTGGAATGTCCATTACTGGAGGTTTCTAAAAAGACAAGTCAGACAAGTTTGTGAAAGGTGGTTTAGTGTATAAGAGTATAGCTGATGCATAGAGAAGACAGACATCAATGACTTTTTAAGATACCTTCACACCTATCTTTTTCCTCCAAGGTACTGAATTTTGACTGTCTCCAGTTTGGTAGACTCAAAATCCACGTTTTTCTCTAGTGACAGTTCAGTAGGAAACCAAAGATAATCAAAGCACACAGAAGTATTGAAATTGTTTTTAACACAGTACACTGGCTGACAGCTCTTTCTCTGTAAATGATCTTTGGTAAAGAATAAAAAAAAACTGCACTTTTTCAGTTACTTTCTTTTCCTTCCCATCTTCATCAACAGACTCAGGTAACTCGATGCTAATACTTGTTATGTTGATCACAGCACGACTCTTCATATTTATCTCAACTTGATCACTGATAAATTTTGTCTGCATTAAAGAAGTTTGGTACATTCCAACTAATAGTAATATAACAAATTCAAAAAAAGAGAAAGGTTGAAGCAAAACAAATCCTTTCCATAGGACTTAGATTTTTTTTTATATTCAGTGGAAATGATTTTTTATTACCATGGTCTCCACACTTGCATTTCACTCAACTTGACAGCAAGTGCTTACTTTTCATAAAGAAATCCTCCTGAGCGTGGTGAATCATGGAGTCCAGGACTTTGCATTATGGCATGCTGGTTGGTGTGACAGGGAAGGTAAGCAGGGAAGCATTTGTGCAAGAATGAAGAGTTTCACAAAAGCAGTTCATATTTCTAATTTACTGAATTTTATTGTTGAAAAAACTTACTGTAGAATGGTATACATTGTGACACAGAAAGTCATATTTCTCAATTACTTTTCAATTTCTGGATTGTTTTTCTTAAGAAATCAAATCACAAATTCATCCAAGTTAAAGAACGAGATTTAACTCGTCTTTGTAGTCTCCAATTCTTCTCCCTTCAAGTCTTGCTCAAATTATAGCCACAGTTTCAGCAAATAGTATGAGGAATCATTTCCTCAGTGAACTATATTATGCAACAAGAACTTAGAAACAGATTCATACTTTTGAAATACTTTACAAATAAATATCTTCTTCTGTTTGGTTCCTCAGGAATTCCTCTGAACTCCAAAGCTTCCTTTGTGAAGCAGATAATATTCTTTCCAATTAGCAAAGATACCAGCTGCTCTTACATAGCTTATTTACTAATTAAAAGCTATCAGAGTTATAAAATATAAAAACTAAGCATCTACAAAAGATGTGGCTACTTTACACTGCCTGAAATGTTGCAGTATTTCTCTCATTCTAGTGAGCTCTGTGTGCAAAGAAAATTTTTATTATGTGTTCTCATTTAAAAGAAAACATCCACAAACACTTAAATGAGATGTAACAGATTTATGAATAGCGTTTTCAAAGAAAATAGGTTTTAAACTAATAAAAGGCATATATCTACCAAAGTCATTTTAAAGGGATTTCACAATAAAAATTAATTCATACAATAAATAGCACACAAAAATGCCAACTAAATCACGAAGCTGTGATTTTCATTACCTGACAAGAACGAAACTGGTTGACCAGCAGTGTGCATCTCTGTGGGTCTTTTCTTCCATCTAAACTGTCCAGTTCAGCTGCTACTTGATTTAGTTCCTCATCTGCATAGTAGAACTGAGCAAGGAGCTGCGGGTCTGTTCTCTGTGTAGAAGAGATGCATAGAATATTGCGTTACAGAATATTACATTACTTTTTCGCAATTAAAAAAATACTCCAGTGAATTATATTGATTGTACTTTATTTTTGAAGTCATTGAAGCCAGCTTAGTAGGGTATCAGCACAAAAAGAACGACATTGAGACATTTATAAAACGTCTCACAAAATCTTCCCACCTTGAAGAAAAAAAAAATCTCTCCTCCAACAAAGTGGGTATTATTAAACTACTGTTATCTCCAAAACCATCCTCGCATTCTCACCCATGGTGGCATAATTGCCTGGTGGACAAACAACTGAATCACAAGCTTTGTTTATTAAACAAAAGTTTGCTTCAATTTTGGCAAAACAAGACAACAACCACCACCTGCTGCCAGCACAAAGCAATGCGAGAGGCCTTCAGGAGAAGCTTCTACAGCTGCTGGTTGGACTCGTGACCACTGCAGTGACTCCTGAAATCCAACTGTCTGCAGAGGTTTATGGACACTGGTGAGATCCACCTGAGCATTCTCTTTTCTAGGCTAAGTTGTCCAGCTCTCTCAGCTCCCCTCAGCAAGAGAAAGGGTGAGAGCACAGAAAGTAATGTGAAATATCATATAATCACAAAGTACAACTCCGGCAGAAAAAACCCTTTGGGCCTTTGCATTACACAAACATTAAACCTACAGAGCTGCACAGTCACACAGTTAACTACTGTGAGACCTGGTCTCATTAGTGATGCTACAGACCGCCTCGCCGGTGCATGCTGCATGGTTTCTCAACTAGCAATTTAATGGCACGACAACAACAACAGCCCTCCCTGAAAACAAACACACCAGCTCCTGTTCCTACATGTCCTACTTATGCATGAATATAATGATTTTAGGCTATCTTTCAGCTTTCTACATTGCTAGTTCACACCATTTGAACTGGGAGGCAAGTCAGAAATACTTTTTAAGTTGATGAAACATAATAATGAAAGTAACAGTAATGAAAGTTAGGATTTTTTTTCTTTAAGCAGGAAACCAGTTGCCTACAAAATAAATGACAGAGAGCCTTAGCAATCTTTAGATTTTTCCTCTGCATTCTTTCAATATTGCCTTTGATTGAGTAGCTACAGTACACTGAGCATAAACTGTGAGACATTTAAATTTTGGCTTCATTAAAGGCTTGACAGAAAAATACGCAGGGAGAGAGAGATAAAGCTGGTAGCACATGGGGAATAAACAAAATCCAGAATTAAGGACAGAGAGACCCTATAACTGAATTACTTAATTTGGTTGGGTTTAGCACTAAATTCTCACATCTCCCCTACCCAATTATTTTTATTATATCTGTTGTTTACATATTCCTTTAGTATTTATTGACATCAAGAAAACTTTCTAGACAAAATTGTTAACCATAGACACAGGAATTTGTGCATGGAAGTGTGGCAAAACACAACTTATTTATATGCTTCTAAATTGTACTGCAGAAGCAAAATAGGGCAATTTGTTGAGCGGTCCCAAGCTAAAAAAGCAAATGTAAGACCAAAACAGTTAGCTCCCATGTGGCTGATCTTTTAAATCAGAGAAACAGAAGTTTTAATTGAGTTCTCTTTCCCATGTTATGTTTGTTGCAGATTAGTATCGTGATCTTTGATTAATTGTGTCAATCAGGTGGGCCCTGGCAAGACAAAGTTGCATGAGATTTTAAATCTCCTAGCAGGGAAGCATTTAAAGTTTGCCCACAAACTTTCTAAATTCAATTTGTTCCAACCAGTAGGAGAAAAGAGGCAGCACCATACTCTGTGCCAATTTTCACTTTCAGCTTGTGCAAAACATGGTACAAATGATTCCACCAGAATAGGTTACTATTCACCAGCAGAGTAACAGTTAGTATTTCTCATCTTCAACTGTTCAAGTTAATAGAAAAACTATATTTGAGTGCACCTAACTGAGAACCTTAATATTCTACTTGTTTCCAGAATTAACCACATTTACAATCAAGTTCATTTATCTAGATTCTTGTTGTGATTAGCTGGACTCATCCTCTAGGTATTGGATCTTGCCTTTTTCCACTAGAGCATCATGTGTTGCAGCTACTTCTGTTCAGTTATTTTTGTATCCACAGACTGCAGGAACCCTTGTTGCCACAATGCCCTTGTACAAGTCGTACAGATTTTTGTTCCTGTTTTGTTGAGGTGGTAACAGATAAAAAACATAACCAAACACCACCCTGAGACGGAGCTCTCCACATAGGAGTCTCTTCCACTGTACAAGAACATCTCGTATTTCCTCTGATGTTTTTCTGCATTTTACAAGTCATGTTCTAAAAGATTCAGCCCATCAAGCAATGCAGGTTATCCTCATGTAGCATAATTGCCAGCATGTGACTTACCAACACAGGACTGCATTCACCGCAGATTCAAAATCAGTTTTTTGTGCATTGGTAATTATTTATTATCCTCATTTATAAGATATACATCAAGTATTACTTCAGTCAATACAAAGATAGGAATTGGCATATCATCAGTTACAGTAATAGTTCATTATTCCTTCTATTAGGAAAGATCACTCACAGAATTTTTTTGATGTGTGCATTCTCACCAATAGCTCACACACTTATTTCTTATTAGGTATTACTTCTCATTCTCAGCTCACGAGGTCAGAGATTTAATGCAGAAGACTGCAGAGCCTGCCATTGCCAAGCTCAGTACTGAACAGCCCATGTGAGAAGCTGTATTTAACTACTGAACTGGTTACATACAGATTTTGCCAGCAAATCCTCACCTAGATTAGGTTAGTTCAGTTTATTGCACAATAAATTCTGATTTGATTTTTATCGGGATTTACATAAACTATAAGAGAGTGGTAAAAGAAAAACACCTTAGGTTTAAGTAAGCTGTCGGATACAGGTTGTTAGATAAGTAACAGGTCTGTAAGATTACACATTATCAGTTGAAAAGATGCTACTCTCACATCTTGTAAACAAGCTGGTCTTTATCAAAAACAGAAGTTGTCACTTAAAAAAAAGTGTAAGCAGACTGGAAAAAGAAGAAATTCTAGCTCACACATCTCAACACGGGACAGAAGCTAGCAGCCAGACAGAAAACAGATACTATAATGAGAAGCCAAGGTGCTAAGAGAAATCTCAAACCAGTCAGTAATTCCAGAATCGCTTTGAAAAATCAAGTTTCCAGAAGTAAGGATTTTTCTTTTGAAACAAGATTTGAAGCATCTTTTGCATGATTTTAATGTCAACTTTTGAGCATACTGCTTTTTTTTTTTTTTCAACTAGCTAACAGATAAAATAGGCATGGTCTTATAAATATAACAGACAGCAGCCCATAATTTGAACACCAAGGAACATTTTCCCCAGATTTCTGTGATCCTTCATAGAGGATTTTAAATTCTTCTATACATGTCACGGTACGGATGGAGTCACACCACCACCACCACAAATAAAGAGGGAAGATGTCATCAACACCAATAAGCCAAAGAACAGACTGAAACAAAGAAACTAGAGAGATGAACAAAATCCTAGCTAGTGATACTGTTATTTCCTGATTCTCCAGAAAATAACATTCATCATGTTTGAACTGCTGATAAAAACCTTTCAGAACAACAGATAAAGCCCAGCCCTGCTTAAATAAAATTCACGGACTTGATATGAAAAGCTCCTTGGTTGTCCTTTTGCAGTTCTTCAGTATCTTAAGTATTCACAGCTCTCCCACGTGCTCAAGCCCTGATCTGACCCTAATCAAAAGAAACTACAAGGAAAAAGATTTAATTATATATACACCTTCTTCAGATGTTAACGTGGATCACTTTTTGACAAGGGAATACCATAAGCCTACACCCACTGGGGAAACTTTTCAAATAGCATTTGGTAGTGGTAAAAGGTACATTTTACATATATTTTATTACACATCAAAGCAACTCCATCCACAAACATCTACAGGATGATATTGGGTAAGAACAGTCAGTCCCCATAGGATAATTTTAATTGCTGTAGGTGCCAGGTTATGTTGCCCTTCCAAAGTCAGGATCAGTTAAACATCAACTCTATTTTGCCATAGCTGATGGGATGGGATTTTACTAGCTGACATGAGAAGTTGTAGGGGAAGACCATGGTGTTTGCATCAGCACAACTGTTATATCTATATGGCCGCCATTGCTCCCCATTCAGAAATAGGAAGGGTAGTATAAATGTCTGTTGTCAGTCTAAATCTGTGTTTTGGGGCAAAGGAAACAAGTGGATTGTCACAAAACCAGGCAAAAAGGATAAACCTTGAACTTTCCATTCTCTGGAATAAATACAGCAGTTATTGGACTTTACCAAATAGAAAAAAATTACTGCATGGCACAGAAATGAGAACAAAGTCCCCGCAAGTGAAAGTACATTTGCTTTGAGACGGGAATTTGAAAATGCTATAAGTAAAAACATCAGTTATGTTCTCCAGCACACAAATAATATTCTGTAACATTTTAGAAAACAACTCACTATACACCATATGCTTTGTGTATCACAAGGCAGAGGAAGGTGCTAAGAATTTAAGCATGGTCAGTTCTACATCTCAGAGGCGGTGTTATGTTTTGAAAGCCTAAAACAGATGTTGCACATTACTAGTTTTAAACTAATTAAACTCATTTAAGACTTATGTAAAAAAAAAAACAACTTGAGGGTTGGTTTCTTTTTTTTTTTTCTGAAGTAAAAGGATTTAGGCTCAAACTCCTAAATGTATCCATTATCAATGTGAAAAATAATAGAATCCTTAGAGTTGGAAGGGACCTCTGAAGGCCATTTAGTCCAACTCCCCTGCAACGAGCAGGGACATGCACAGCTACATCAGGTTGCCCAGGTACTGGTCCAGCCTGGCCTTGAAAGTCTTCAGGGATGGGGCATCAACCAGATCTCTGGGCAGCTTGTGCCAGTGCCTCACCAGCCCCACTGTAAAAGACTTCTTCCTTTTATCCAACCTAGATCTACCCTCTTTAAGCTTGAAGGCACTTCCCCTTGTTTTGTCACCACAGACACTGCTAAAGAGACTGTCTCTTTCTTCCCTGTAGCTCCCCTTTAGATACTGAAAGGCTGCTGTCAGGTCACCTCACAGCCTTCTCTTCTCCAGGCTGCACAGCCCCAGCTCTCTGTCTGTCCTCATAGGAGAGGTGTTCCATCCCTTGGATCATTTCTGTGGCCCTGCTCTGGATGTGCTCCAACAGGACCATGTCTCTCCTGTACTGGGGACTCCACATCTGGACACAGCACTCCAGGTAAGACCTCACCCAGTGCAGAGCAGAGGGACAGGATCACCTCCCTTGCCCCGCTAGCCATGCTTCTTTTGATGCAGCACAGGGTATGGTTGGCTTTCTTGGCTGCAAAGGCACATTGCTGGCTCATATCCAGCTTGCCACCTACCAGTACCTCCAGGTCTTTTTCAGCAAGGTTGCAGTCAATTCTTTCACCCATCAGCTTGTATTGGTAATGGGGGTTGCCTCCACCCAGGTACAAGGCCTTACATTTGGATTTGTTGAACCTCATGAAGTTCACCTGGGCCCACTGCTCAAGCCTATCTAGCTCCCTCTGGATGACAACCTGTCCCTCTGATGTGTTGACTGCATCCCACAGCTCGATGTCATCAGCAAATTTGCTGAGGATGCATCAACCCTACTGTCAATGTCACTGATGAAGACATTAAAGACTATCAGTCCCAGCACCGACCCCTGGGAGACATTAGGGGGACTCATCACCAATCTCCAGCCAGACATTGAGCCATAAATGGGCTTTGAGTGACGAACGCTTATTCAATTGAAGTACAACTACACAGGTCACTGATGCACTAGTAGGCTTGATTGATAGATGACTTATTCCAAAGATTTAAGGCATTTCTTCAAAAGGGGATTGCCAGTACATTGTTACATAGCTTCATTGTCACCTCCTCTACAAGGAAGTGTACACACATCCTCTCTTCAGACAGATCCTTTGAAATTTTTTCATGCTTTATAAGTGGTAATAAATATGAACAAGAATCACTCTCTAAAAGATGGATGAGTCAATATCTGATATCTGATACTTCATTTCAAATATTATAATTTTTAATAGCAACAATATATCTTCACATTAAGGGAAAAAGAGTCTCAGCAACTCAAAACATGCAAGCTTTTTGTTGTTGTTGTTTTGTTTATTAAATCTACCAGCTTTACCTCAAGAGCTACCTGTTAAAAAAAGGGAAATTATTCCCCCAAGGTTTGTTATGTAGAATGTGTGAAGCCTTAAAAATAATAGAAATGCATTTCTAAATGAATTCTCTTGATGTTGCACATGCATAAAGAGGAGTCCAAGATGAACCCAACAATTACCAATTGGATGTAAGAACTCATTAAAAAAAGCAAGCACTGTGGGAAAAGCTGCAGTCTGGTTAAAGCCTTACCAGCTGCTCTATGTTTATCTATAGAATATCATTACAGAAGCTAGAAAGACAGGTAAACAGGTTGTTAGCACCAAAAAAAAAAAAGCTAGCAGTGCCTTAAGCAAAAAGTCAGTGAGATAACAAATTATTATTGGGTGACAAAAAATCAGGTGAGTTTTTCCAATATTAGCACACTCTTCAAAAATCACATTTAAATGCTATGTCTCCTCTACAGAATGGTAATACCAGAGTAATATCAGCCAAAAAAAATAATCAGATAGGTTTTGCTGAACTAGAACAGCAAATATTTGAGACTGCCACAGTCAGATTTCACTCATGATGGATTAAGTCACTGTACACAGCTTCTATTTTTGTGTGCTCATAATACTAATCTAGAGGAGCATGTGCTCAAATTCATATTTTCTTGGGGAAGCACATAAGCATATGCTTAACATGTGTTACTTAAGCTTTTGGACATTCACTCTGCTGAACAGGAGTGGACTGCAGCTGAAACATAGCCTCTATATCTAGAAAACAAACATAACCTGAGGAAGAAGAAATGGTTTTACTGTGGGGATATGAAGATGCCAGGCAGTGATGGAATAGCCATGGAAAGCATGATAACTTCCAGTGCTGCCTCCTCCCTGAGCCCACTGGCCAAGGATTTCCATTTCCAGAGTTGTTCTCTTGCTAAAACCAAACGCGACTATGAGGAGCCTTAGGGAGAACAAGAAATCATTTCTGTCTTTATTTTCATCCTATTTCCTCCCCTTAGGCTACTGAGGAACAATAGAGCAGCCAGGTGGGAAGCTATGCCAGCCATGGTGCTCAGCCACTCCACAGCCCTTCCTCCTCTCACAACCCACCTCCTTCAGTTTGACCTTAGAATAATGATCATTCTTTCTCATCTGCTGCAAGAACATAAAGCTTAAAGGACAACCAAGCATTTAGAAAGAACAGATTCAGCTTGTTGAGAAAAGTACCAAAACAGACAGACCATTCTTTAAATGCTTTTATGCAGCTTGCTTCAGATTTCTCTATTTGTTTGTATGTGTTATACACATACATAGGTTACACTAAGCACCCTTTCAAACAAAATTGATTCTGCTACATTTTTAGTCATCTGCTACCTATCACAAGGAAAATCACATTTAGTTCCCTCGGCTTCCAGAGGTACAGGACCCCCCTTAACATAAGGGTGGCATTTGGAAGTGACATCCAACTATTGCTCCCCCGATAATGTGAAACCCTCCACCCTGCTAAGTTCCATTTACTCACAACTTCCTGCAATAAATGACTTAATATTCCACTACAGTTGTTACAATGTTTTATGAATCTTTCCAAGTATTTATAAAAATTCCCAAACACTGGGACCCCCCTCTTGCAGGTCCTTGATGTCTCTATCTTCCTATTATTTCCTAGGAGCTTTTTTCTTTCCTAAAAATCAAATTTCTGTTATTAAACAAACAAAAAACAACTGCACATTCTAAGAATTGTTTTGCAGTCTGTCTGAAAAGCTCCATCTTGCTCTACATTGCTATATCAGATATTTTTTTCCTCCCAGGTCTGCAGTCCCAGTGCTTTGCTCATGCTCAGCAGCCCTGGTTGCATGCCAGCTTTGCCTCACTCTTCAGTACCAACCTAGTTTGAACAACCTGCCACATACAGTATTTTACTTTTGAATCAAGAAATAAATGTCTTAGTTAATCAGGGCATAGACAAAATACTAGCAAGAGGGAAACCTGAGCCAGCAGCAAGCTCAAGCACGCTGACTGTAAGAGTTATTACATAGTCCCTCTTAAGTATGAAAAGGCATAGAACAATCCTTAGGTTTCTTTATATTGCAAGTGCATTTTTATTTTTCTTTGCCTCAGAAGATTGGCTCATGATGAATCTGAGGTGTTCTGTACTATATTTTAATAAAAGAACAATCATTTGCTTAAAGTTGCTCATTCATAAACTTGTTTGTCTGGAAGGAGACTTTCAGTAAGCCCAGGTTGAACACCTTGCCAGATGTGCAGAATTTAACTACCCTGGCATCATATCACTACTTCAATCAATCACTACAACAAAAAGATTTCATCAGAACTTTATTCTTAAATGCACCTGTTCAAGCCCAGCAATGAAAGCAACCAGGCTCTCATCACAAAACCCTCTCCCAGCTGCTGCCTTCTATCTGACAATAACTTCAAATGAATGTCTGCCTAAGTAAAACTTTTGATCTTATTTCCACTATTTCAGCTAAAGAACACAGACAAGTAGCTCTGAATGCCATCATCTGTCATACTGGGTTTGTTTTTGAGATAATAGCAAGCTTCAGTTGGTGTTTGTCCATGCTCAGTACACAGGCACACAAAAAGCATATATTTGCTGGCAAGCAGTATGCTAACTGGATGCTGCTGCATGGCAGTGTGATCACCCATGTCCCTGCTCAACCACTGCAGAACTGAACATTTTTGCTCCAATAAGGCTTTCTCTGGTTCACTCAGACCACATCCTCATGATCTGCCTTTGGCACACAGAAATCTCTCCTGGGAAAGAAATGGATTTTTGTACAGCTATTCTTGTCTTATGTTTTCCATGCTAGCTCAGCACACGGGTTTTGTTTGACCATGCTCCTCATCAGCATGCAGATGCTGGGTAAACTGCATCAGGCTTAGCTGTTCTCCCACACCATCCCCCAACTTTAGCAGGCTCCTTTTAAGGCAGGACACAGAACACACAAGAACTAAGCAACAGTACAACATGAACACTTTCCCGATATATGTTTTCCTGGTCAATTTTATATTCACTATTGAAAGGAAAACCATAGAATCATAGAGTGTTTCAATTGGAAGGGACCTTTAAAGGTCATCCAGTCCAACTTGCCTGCAATGAACAGGGACACTTACAGCTCCATCAGGTTGCACAGAACCTGAAATAAAGAGAAATAGAAGACTTAAAGAGAAAAATCTCTAGCCGTCATATATGCTAGGGTTTCAAAACCATACATTGTCTCTTCTGGCAAGATCAATTTTGAGACCTGTCTGCTTCCTTTTTAGGCAAGTACAACATCCAGCACAATTACAGCTCTACCTATTTAACCAAGAGATAATTGATTTTCCTCATTCCAGAAAACAATTGTCAGAAAAGCCGTAATACATACTGCCTACTGCGTATCACTCTCTATTGATCAGCAGTATCATTTTCACATCACAGCTATATACTTTCATGTTCCCCCTCAGCAGCATTTCTCAAATTTCAGGCTGCCAAGTATTTTCTTCAGTATGCTATATGACAGAAGAGCCAGAGGCATTAATTGCAGAACTGCTTCTGAAAACAAGGAAATGCATTACCAGTAGTGCTTATTTTAACATTTACAGTGCTCTGGCAAGAATGTGATTCAGACTAGTTTTAGTTTGCTATATTTGATAATGGCATCAAGAAAAAGAACAACAACCCACTACAGGAGAGACACCAATAAAAGAGAAAACTGATCTTTGAAAAGAGAACCGTGATTAATTAACGCAAAAAACTCAACTCCCACAGGAACAACTTCCATTTCCAAAGTAGACACCTGCTGCTGGTCTTTACAGTAGATAGCAGTAACCTTCAGCTTCCAAGGTGAGCTTTCTTCTCTGCCACCCCAGGCAGACTCCTAAAATGAACCCTTGCCAAGCGCAGTACCAAAACTGGAGGCTGAACTGTGATTTTTCTCCCACATAATGGGATGAAGAATTCCTGTGCTTCCACAGCCTCGGGGAAGAACACCTACTGGAATATCTACAGCTTACATTTCAACAGCACTACAGGTCAAAAAGTGAAACTGTTTTACTATAGAGACTGCATTTGATATAAAACTCTACATATGTGCAGTCTTGGATCAAAGTTATTCATTGCTTTTCAATTGAAAAATAGGAAATATTTTTCTCTGAATAAAACAATCAGCATAAAATCAACAAAGGGTCAAAAAAAATTTGACACTTCTGAAATCAAAGTTATAACTATTCTCAGTAACTTCATGACTACTCTTCAAATAGATGATATTAGGTGAATTCATTCAATATGCACATGTTCTGCATACAGTCATGCAATCACATTATTTGGTCAGAACAAGAAATATTATTCCAGAACAGACAAAAATAACAGTTGTCATTTCCATTTTCCAAATTCTTCCATATTTTCCAGCTCAAGACTTTACTTTGTGTTACAAATGCAGAAGCTGAGGCCACAACGTGGATGTAATTTCCATGCTTGAACCAGACAGCAGTTTGTCCTCATTCCTATGGACACTCAGATGTTCTAACAAAGGGGTCAGAGACAGGAACTGCAGGGAGACCAGCCACATTACTCAGGAGCATGGTGGTTCTGTCTGAAGGTAGATACAGCTGCCAGAACCTGCCAAAGTTAACACGGCCATCCTTGCTGTCTCAGAGAACACTCAAATAAGCTGCCCTGCTTTGGCATTAAGCTCCAGCTTCCTCAGCCCTTTCACTTCTGCTCCTTCCAGCTGTGGCTGATAGTGACAGACATGAAGCCCAGGGATGATCTTCTGCAGCCAGCAGGTTCAAAGTAGGGAAGAGTGCAGAATGTAATTGTATTTAGAACTTCAGAGACTATCGGTGATTTTCAAACAAAATCTCAATGCATTATTAGACAAGAGAAATGCTTTTTATAGATATGACCAAACATGAGGGAAGAAGTACTTAAAGGATACCCATATCGTGCACTCATACAGATAACTGCAAATGCTCATCAATTAAACAAAAAGCCTTACAGTAAAATGCTTTATTATTCTTCCAAGCAGTTAGCTTACCTAATTAGGCAACAGTTTCCTGATACACTGAATATTTCACAGATCTAAAGCCACATGGCTTTTCCCTATCAAATCTCAGAGAAATTCCTTGTTCTCCATCAAAGAAGAAGCTGTGGGGGCTGACAGATTTTTTAAACTACTGATATACATGGGGGGGTTGGTTCTTGTCAATTGTTTTCCTTGATATAATTTCTTACATTAAGTTATCAATCATATGCATTGAAAATCATTACGGTTAGATTAAAACAGAATATATGCAATTAAAGTCTTTACTGAGAAAGACACCAGCTTCAGAGAATGATGTTATCATAAGCCAAAATTGCACTGAGATCACAAGTACTATTCAAAATCATGACTAACACTCATAATTACAGCATGTGTGCAGAAACAATTTTTATTCATTTACTTTTTTGTTTATTTATTCAAGAGGAAAAGAAAGTCCAGAATTAATCAACTGGAGATGACAGGCAGAAGAATATAGCTTGGAATTTATCATGACTGGGGATACACATCGTTTGGAGGGATATCAAAGATGATTTGTAGTCAGCAAAACACAATTATGGTTTTGAAATGGACTGAAAACAGCAGTGTAAATCAAACAGGCATTATACTTCTGCTCTCCAAGCAGCTACCGCTCAGTTGCTGGCAGTAGCACCTGCAACAGCACTGGGCAGCTCCCCATGAGTCCTACACAAAGGAACAGGAATTCACTACTGGAAGGGAAAAAATTACCAGTAAGATTGTAAAAGTACTGATTGATAACAACACGGTGACACATTTCTGGGATATATGTTTATACATTTATTCCATATATAGAAAAATGATCTCATGTAAAGCAAAATAATCTGTTGGAAAAAAATGTATGGCAAAAGAAGTGATTTCTAGGGAATATGAATATGAATTATTTCAGAAAGATCGGTTCAGAAAGAGATGGACGCTCCCTGGCGTTAAGTTTAAAAAAAAAATTTAAAAATCCACAGAAAATATAGTTCAACTCATCACTGGATGCTCAGGTGCTACGACAAGGAAAGCAGTAAGAACCTGAAGTACAGGGCACAAAAGCACAAACACACTCGGGTGTAGACAGAAACTAACAATGATATTGGCATGGAGAACAGTGCAAATACAGGAGATAAAAACAGAAATGAAAAGATGGGTTTATAAGCTCAACCCAAACCTCACCTCCTCTTCAAATGTTCAAATTCCATAGCAAATCTACCCCTGTAGCCCACTAGTAACTTCTGAGGACCAAGCCCAGTCCATCAGACAATCAGCTGTTAAAGCCAACTTCTAAACCTATGTTTAACTCAACCCTTATAGAAAATCCTTGAGTAAATGAGGCAACTTTAATTAGAAGAGTTACACTAAGAACTCTACTATATATGCAACTGTCTTTGCAAAAGACAATTTCAAGAAAGCTATGCAATTTATTTTATTCCACAAAGGAGAAAGTATATTACCTGTGAAGCGAGACCCACCAAATTACCAGAAAAGCCATTACAAACAGCTTCATTTCCCAGGAAATATCTTCATTACACAAAACACAAAAAAACCACGAGACTGCTAGGGCTCCTAATGATTATGTATGTTTCTTACCAGAAAGCAGATTGCATTTGTGAAGTGCAGGTGAACCTGCCTTCCATGCTCCACCTTTCTAGAACAGAGCCCAGGAGGAAATGGGAGAATTTTCTCACTTAAATACACTTAATTTCTCTCTGAACATATTACATACAAATTTGTTTTACAGCAATCAGAGCAAAATATATTGCACACAAAATTTGGAAAACCACAGTTTAAAATAAGTATTTTTTCCCCTCCAATCTGTCCAGGCCAGCAGTGACTGAGCGCTGCTCCCCAAGCATCACCCCTGCAACAGATGGGAATGCTCTCCTGCAGAGTGCTGTCAGGCACTTCAGCAATGAAATGTATATAGAAAAAGATATGACTCTCACATACTGAGGAATTTATTCTGACTTGCAATGGGAGATGTAAAAATAAAGGCTTGCTCCAGTGCATCTCACTGCAAGCATCAGTATATTCAGGTGTGGTGGTAAAAATACTTAAGATTTGAGAGGTCAGGTTAAAGAGTTTATCCTAACTAAAAAAACAGTGCTTCTGACCAAAAGCAGCAGGTTGTTTCCAGTCCCCACTTCTGAGCTAAGATAATGCTGAGTGTACCGTGGAGAAAAGCTCCATCCACCAAGAGCCAACTCTCTACGTTGCCACACATCCACTGTATGATTCCTTATGATTCCTTCTTAGGAATGTGTCACAGCAAGCTCCTCGAGCCCATTCCTGAAAGATGTAAACACCTTGCCCTGTTAACACAGAAATAATTGCCTAGAGACCCAAGGAGGGATATCTGGCTTTAGTATATTTTTCTTTCTTCATTTTCTCTTCTGATAAAGAGATGGGTCTCTGTGATCATATGGCAGAGAACAGAGGAGCAGAAGGGAGTTGCTGTCCCAGTGATCTCTTGCTGTGAACACAGTTAATAAAGCTTCTATCTGACCAGTCTTAAATTGTACTATTATGAGACACTCGGAGCCCTGATATTCTCTGACACAGGAAACTGGAATTTAAAGAGGACATTGCCCTTACCCAAGCAACTCAATCGTGTCACTTCCCAGAAAAACATTGGAGACAGAAAATAGTTATCATAAGAGGTCAGTGCTTAAAAGTGACAACACAACAAAAAATATACAAAGCAAGCTTTTCGCTCACTCCCTGGAACAGCACAGTCTCTCTTGGGCTTCTGGAAAGCAGCTGCAGCATGTGTGAACCTGCTCGGCTGACTGGTCTTCCCTGCTCTCTGAATCAGCCCTGCAGACACAAAGCATGTCAGCCTGGGTGCAGCAGGATGTGGAGGTGTGATGCAGATTAAATATGCACACAAGGTTCAAACCTCACACCACGATCCTATTCAATAAAGCAAGAAGAAATCCAGCATCATAGGATGACATAGATAATAAAGACAAGAATTTGCAATCAAAAATCAAGTCATTATGGCTGTCTCCATTTTTCTTGGCTTGTCACTAGTGGTGCTTTCATTAAACACTGGATTATTCTCTCCACAGTTAGCTCAGAACTGCTAGGAAGGCTCCAAACCAGCAAACAGACAAACAAAACAAATTGATTCTCAGGGGGAGTCACAGCCTTAACTGGAGACAGCAGCCTACGCAGTCTCAAAAAATTAAATCAATTATGTTCTGAGAGTTGCACATCCAAAATGTGGCCTTCTACTAAATACACATCTTACACAGGAACTGATAATTAGCTGTTGTCTAGATTTGTCTAGAGACAAATCTAACCTGGTAGGGCAACAGTGACATGCAGAGGATAGCAGACAAAACGTATGTACTTCAACAATTCAGTATCTATACTTAGTTTCCACACTTAAAAAAACAAGGATTGCTGTTTTCCCTTAGGGCAAAAAAAAGCATGGGCTTTCTTTTCCCACTCCAGCATACTGATGTCACAGAAGTTCACAGCCCCTTGCCCAGCATGGCCAAAAACTCCTAGACTGGGCCAACTGCACTGAGGATTTCTTCCCATTTGGAAAATCAGCACTGTTCATAGCTGGGAAGAGAATCAAAACAAGTGCTTTTCTCAGACTTAGGTTTGACTGTCAGCTTGTGCCAAGGAAAATCTTGCTGAAGCACAAACAGTCTCAGCACCTCAGGCAAAGAGAAGAAAAACATCAAGTTGAGCAGTCCAAAGTAAAACTGAGCACTGGTTCAGATTACACCACATTCTACTGAGGACTGAATATTAAGGAGCTGTTCTCACCCAGACATCACAGCTCTGCACGAAGGCTGCCCGGCCCCACATGAGACTGTGCCAACAAAACAACCCATTCTGCATGGGAAATTTCAGTCAGGAACCTGCAAATGCAAATACTGACTTCCAAACTTCCATATTACAGGTGGCTTAGCTATCCCCAAAAGCTTCTATTTCTGAAGATGTGCTCATTCATAGAAGCTTTTCCTCCTCAATCTCCCCACACGGCCCCCAGGCTTACCCTAGAAATGGCAGCCCTCTGCTGGCACATCTTTTCTCTTCAAAAAGTTATCACAAAGTGGAAAATTTGATCATCATGCTTCACAGCTCCAAACCATGCATGGAATAGCAGTCTTGGCTTATCCTCCAAATAACTTACATGGGACAGCAAGTATGGTGTAGAGCACCAAGGTTATTTATAAAGAGAAGTAGCACTCACTCTCTAGGGAAACAGACATGTTACTTGGATTGGCCATAGTCACTACCTTGCCCAGGTAGCCCTGCACCAAACATAAACAGGATGAACATGAACTGAGATCAAAGCATTCAAGTCTAAATTACTGAAAGTACAACGACAAAATAGCAAAGAAAGGGAGAGAAGGAAGAAGGAATCTCCTGGAAACTGCACCTCTGCCAGGGTAAGGTAAGATGAAGAAAACCTTGGAATAAGTCTACATTCTATCTGTAATATATCTCAACTTCTGCTAAAAACGTTCAAAAAATTAAAAAACAACCAAAACCCAATATTTAGTTGTATGGTCTTGCATTGATTCAAAACAGAAAAAAATTCCATGGATTCATCAAGAAAGTAAGACAAGTGAAAAGCAGATTCTTGATTCCAGAGGGAAGGGAGGAAAAAAAAAAAGGGTAATCTAGTCAGTGGAGTTTACTTGGTAGTACAAGCACAGGGAACTTTAGTGGTAACAATGCACGGTGAATATACACACTGAATTTGTTCTTCCTACTGCATTGAAGCAATCAACTCTCCTGGAAAAACTGGGAAAAAGTTAGACTGCAGCAGTTGGGGAAGTCTGAAAAGGAAAGAGATATGAGCTCTGCTTAGCAATAAGTTATTTTTGTATAAACTCAGGCTTAATTCTTTCAGTTGTTCACATGTTGTTTCCTTGAAAAATGCTACCAGAGTCTCACCAGAAACAAAACCACCATAAAAAATATTTTAAAAATCTGCATAGGAACATCTAGTATAGTATCATAAGTTTGTTTTTAGAACACAAAAAAACCTAATTCTGCACTACTCACATCCTAGTCTGAAGTTCACAGACTAATGTTACAGCACCCAAGCAGTTCTAAGAACCCTGACATCTGTTTCTATCCAATAAATCTTCAGTTATTTTGACTCAATGTGAAAACAAGCTACCACTGCAGCACAGCTGGAAGAAAAAACAAAAACGTTTTGAAGTTGGTTTATGTGCAAGAACATACTGCAGCGTGGAATTACACAAAGTCCCCGTGCGACTGTTTGCATTACACAGGAAAGGTTGAACTGCTTTGAGAAATGGTTTTGTAAGGTATTAGAAAACAAAACAGCATTCCAACGTGGTATCACTCTGCTAAAGGACGAGGGCTGCTTTGAAAGTAACTCCTCCTATTTTATTATGATGGTTTGTGCCATCAGACATGGATATTGGTACAGCAGTAGAGGCAGAATCTTCCCACCAATATTCTAATTCACCTTCTTGCTTTGCGACAGCAACATGAAAGACAAGCCATTTTTCAGATGGCCACACACAGCTGTCACAGCTCAAAATGAAGAGCATCTTGATCAGCTCATCCCCATGAATCAGATAATAGTGGTGACAGTTTCCTTAATCAAAGTAGTATTGGGCTCTTTGCATCTGTTGGAGTTTCCAAATAAATAAATAGCAGGTTATTTTCAGAGCAGCCTACATAAGTATGAATTTGTTTGCAAATACTCAGGTGAAAATTTTATATGAAAATAAAAAGCTGCAAAGAAATATCCCCAAAAAGTGCTTATTACCTTCCACAACCAATATACCAAAGCACAGCAAAATACTGTCTGTAAGAAATAGCTGCATCCCCATTCTTGCAGCATATGGATGAACAGCCAAGCCAAAGGCACATTTTGACAGATTTAGAGAAGGGGGAAAAAAAGTCCTTGCTGGTTGCCATTGGAAAGGTTCACATAAAGTACCAGCCTGACAGACTGAACTTGCTGCTGCTACTGAACTGATGTAACACCATGCATATTCTTACACACTTAAGATAAAACTCTTCACTTATCCTATTTATGTCCCATATACGAAACAATAACATTGCAACATCCACTTTTCCCTGTAGTAGCCCATGAAATTGATCAAATCACCAACAGTAATAATCCTCACAACGCTGAAATGGATGTCAGCAAAATCAAAATGGGTTCTGTGCCACATGTCACACTTCCTATCTTTCATTTTTAAGCTATTAGCAGAGCACTATCTTCATTTTAGTTGGAAAGTAACTTAAGTTACTGCAGGTTTTCAACTGCTGCATTCCTTTCTACAGTTTAATAACCACCCTCAGCATTTGCGGTGCCACGGCTTTCACGAGGCTCCATCATGACCTGCTTATGCTGAGATGGTCCTGAATTGCACTGAGAAACCAACCTTAACCTCAACACTTGAACTCCACAAAAAGGAAGAAGCCCGCAAAGCAGCATGCATGCAGCGGGTCAGCTCGGTCAGTCCATATGGGCTGTCAGCTCCTCACTACCTTCCCTTTCTGTGACACTGCTGAAGCCCTCATTTATGTGCTCTGCTACTAAGGTTTGTTGGTTACTCACCTTCTCAGTAATACTATTTTCTCTGTATAAGTGCATTTAAGTAGCTAGAGCATGGTTTGATATATAACAACAGGTTTTGTTTTCAGAAGTTGGCTTCTCCTTATGCGTGCTCTTCACAACAATTTGCTGCAAAGCAACAAGTAATTACGTGGATTTGACTTCTATGTCAAATGGTTACAGCATATCATTCTTCACACATTCAACAGCAAAGTGCAAGCCAAAAAAGACAATGAAGACTAAATCACCTCTGTGTTTATTCTCTTTTCTTCCCAAAAGTAAACAAAAACACCAAATCAAGCACAATATTCTAGTCCTGCTGTATTTAGCATTTGCTTGATAACAGGTTCATAGAATCCATAACAACAAACAAGTTACTGCGCTACATACATACACACACAAATTCTGTAAGTTGCTCCTTTTTCTCTTAATAAAAAATGTTGAGCGTCTTGCTAAATTAAGAAATAGTCTCATCATTCCTTCCCTGGAAGTGTTACAAAAGAGAACCTGAAGGTTATTTTTTAATATCTCAACGTTCTTTTCCTTGAACAAACTGTGCCAGCAAGCCAGCCACACCTTTCCAAAGACTCACTGGGTATAGTGGACAAACGTGCCCATTAACCAAGCAGTTGGCTCAGGATGCAATGAGAAAACTTTCCCTTCCAACAGGATCTCTCTACACTATTGTTACCTACCCAGGATTCATAGCATTAGTTACACCCAGAAGCTGAGAATCCTTACAGTGATAGACATTACAAATTCAGATCATCTTCAGTTTCACTTAAATTTATTAATTAACAGAAGCTTTATAACACTAAAAGTAGACCCAAAATGCATTCTTATTCCAAATACAACAGACATGCCTTAACCTCCCATATACAACAGCAACAGTGCAGAAGTAGTGTCTGCTCAGGCCAAAGTTCTGCACTGAGCATCCACCAGCTCAGTGTAGAAATCCAACAATATTTGAAGCCAAGCAACTTCCTGAGCTGGTGTGGTGTCCAGAACTTATGCCATTCATCCAATTGCTTTCCAAAAAGGCTGTAAATACTGGGCACCTGCATATTGCTAGGAGGTGTTTCACAGGTTAATCGCATGCTAAAGAATAACAGCAAACCATCTGTTTGCTCCATTCAGCACTGCTTACTTTTTCTACTATTAGAAGTCACTGGACTCTCTTCCCCACTGACCACAGTGCTATCACAGAAACATCATCGTGTCATTTTGTTGTTTCGTCTCACTTCTTTGAGGTAGGAATGGTCCAAACAGATTAGCCTCTAAGCATTCCCATTAAGTCTGCCTGCAAGTAATACAGGAAGGAAGGGACACTTCAAACAGAGTACCAGAGAAAACAGAAGGAATGTCTCAAAAATCAGCTGCTTAAGCAGCTTCCAATGACTGATGGTAGCCAAGGCAGCTACCAGGGATCTATGCTTGAGACTCTGAGTTTCATCCAGAAGTGTCACAAATACTCTGTGCATGTGCACATACTGAAATGGGTTTTTTTCCCCACTCTTTCTGTGAATACTGTAGAAACTGAGAGTGCCTGTACTAGCAACCAATCTTTATTGAAAGTTTATTGAAAGGATGGATGGTTGGACTAGATATGATCTTATAGACCGTTTCCAACCTTGTGATTCTATGATTCCATGCTCATGCACATTGCTTCAAAGGCAGATGCAAGTAGAAATATCACTAAATATGGACTGATGCTTAGAAAGGGTTTACTTAGGAGAAAAAATTGGAGAAAAGAAAATCAAGACAACAGATTATGGATGACAACACAGAAAAAAAGAATGAGTGGATTCTATTCTAAGACAAATGTGAATTCCTGTGAAAGGAACATCACATGTCAGCTTTAAGTCAGACACACAGTAGCCAAATCCTCAAGAAGGGACAAGTCAGACGAGTGCCTTGGCACAGATGTTGACCCCATCCTACCTGACTTTACCTTCAGAGCAAAATGATTTGTACTGTTGTATCATAACTGAAAAGTTCCCACCTGGATAAGTTCAACATGAACAAACAAAGCACCACTGTGAATCTAACATCTTTTTAGTTTTATTTTTAAACATCTGGAGCTGAATAGCACTTACACAATTTATGAGTAATCACACAAAGTATTTCACAGTAACATTTGGTAAATTCTTGAAAGTATAAAATGCAAAACACGACTGAAGAAGATGAGATTAAGAAGTGCACTTGAACAGTTAGAGTGCAGTAATTTAATGCACAATTAATATCTTTCACGATTGCGTATCTGATCTGGAATGAACCTTCAAGGTAACTAATATTCTAGGAAACTTACAGTTGTAGCCCAGAAACTGCTGGGACTGAGGACTGCTATCAAACTAAAGCACTAGAAAGTACCATTTTCCTCACTGGATGCCTTCTGCAGAATGTAACTAAGAGAAAAGAATTTAAAAAATAAAGGACTTTGCACAGAAAGGGCAAGAGAAGCCTGCACATACATATGGTTGATAAAGTTTAACAGCAGAAGAGAAACCAAACTGGAGTTCTTCTAGAAGAGTCTTATAATCCCAACTGAGTTTTGCTAATTTTTCTTATTAAACTGCTTTTCATCACTTTGTAAGTCCTACTTGCATATTTATCTACAGGCATCACTATCCAGCCAAAGCATAAGTGTAGTATCAATCAAATCTGGAAATTCATCTTCACAACATGCTACAGATTTTCTCAATTACTCACTCATAAAAGTCAACAAAAACCTGGCATGCCAACTATATAGGTAAAATGGATAAACTCCAATTCTGCAAGTAACTTCTTTGTAAGCAGAAAACAATCCTGGCTACCCAAACCATATGGAATTCCAATCAGATCCTCAGGAAAGGACTTGTGGTGCTGCACACTATTGGTGTCACTCACTCCTTTCTTTTGTTCTTCCCTATTCAGCCTCACAAATGCACAACTGATGATATACCATGAAAACTGGAGATAAGAGTACCAACATAACAAATAAGATGAAAAGCTTTCATATTCTTATTCACATTTTTACAGAAACATTCAAGTGCATCAAAGCAAAAGCAGAATCTTTCAGTCAAGAACGGGAAACTTAGTAAGTAGAATTGAATTTCTCCATTCAGAAAAAATTGCACTCATTGACATTCACCAGCACTTGCTAAATGTTTACATAGACCAAACAGTGGATGTGAGCACAGTGAAGCAGTGGGTGGTGCATTTCAGCAACAGTGTGTTACCTCCATTGATGCAGGTGTTTATGAGTGTGGCACACAGGCAAAAATGCATAGCGAATAATGGAGACTATGTTGAAAAAGTGTTCTGTAGCTGTTTGCTCTATCACAGTTTTTGTGCTCTCCATTGTCATTTCCACAGAAATAAATGAGACATTACTTTTGGAGCAACTTACTGCATTTCAAGCATTTTACACTCCTTTATTATACAAAATCTCCTCTCAGCTGATACAATTATATTACTTTAAGTTGTATTATTTTGAATCCAGAGAAAAAAACCCCAAACCTTGCACAGTTTGAGGGGGAAAAAAATCATTAAAAACAGAAAATGCTTCTGTCTTAACTGCTCTGCTACTCACAGCCACAGTGTTTAATGACAATGTAGGGACCTATGAGCAAAACCAAGCAACTTCAGCTATATTTTCAGGCTATTGATGTGATACAGATTGTAACGTGAAGCACTGCTAGGCTGGTGATATTTTGCTAAGGAACCATGATATGAAGAAAAACTATATTGAATTAAATAAGACAAGGGGAAAAGAAGAAAACAGAGAAACCAGGAGGTCCCAAAAGAAACAAGAGAATTTGCATCCTCTTAACTCTTGCAGATGAGATTTGTTGCCTCATGCTATGTTTTCTCTTCCTGGTTTTCCTTCAGCTCTCTAATTTCTGTTCAAGTCATAAAACTCTGCAGCATAGAATCACAGAACCACCGAACCACCACCGAACCACAGAATTGAACATCCTGAGTTGGATGGAACTCAAAGGAATCAAATTTCTGAAGCCTGACAAGCCATTTTTAAAAAAAATTATTACTCAGAAGCTGTGAAAAATAGTATCAAATACAGCAAAACATGAACAAAAAGCTTAATAAACTCACAAGTGATTAAATAAGGAAAGGGCCTCTCTGACCTTAGTTGCTCTTGAACTTGTATGCCTTGTGAATGATGAGAAAACCACCAGCTTGGGTACTGGCAACTGTATGATTACCTGGGATGAACACTGCTCCAGATCACTCTGTGGCTGCGGAACAGGTCTAGGCCTTGAACAATATGATTACAGACTTGAATTTTAGCCTGTAACTGTATGAAGTGTTACGAAACTGTGGTCCCCCACGTGACTTGTGTGAAAGGTCATCACAAACATCTTTTGCATTGGAACCATACAATACCCATCTTGCACGTGGAAAATGAAGGTAACACTTCATTCTCACTGCACTCCCTTTTTGCAAAGCATTGTAATACAGAAGAATGCTGTGAGAACAAAGCCACTGGTGTTTATAAAGCAAATGGAGATTCTGGGATAAAAGTTGTTGTAATGCAAAACTTGTTTACTCTGAACCAGTGGAAGCACTCTGCAGCAGGGAAGGGATCACTGGCTAGCAGTGCCCATCCTCGTACAGCTAATAGAGCCATGCTGGCACAACAGGAGCTGGTGCCCAAGTGCAGCTCCGCTCCAAGATTTGAAAGTACAGGCAGCTGAGAAACTCCATCTTCCTCATTTAGCTGAGGCTGAGACACGCTTGGTCTGAAACTTCCAGGCGCACTTCAGCTAAGAACCAATACTGTAAGCCTTCAGTGGGTATTGCTCCTGTTGTTCTTCTTTTATTTTAAAAAATTAATATTTATGGGGGGGAGCATGACTAAGCAGTACAAAAGGTTAATGGCAACATACAGTCAAAAAAATTGTAAACATCTGTTCACAGGATTTTGTCACCTTCACCTGGCTTTTTTCATTCCTTGAGGACTATGTTAAAAAGGCTTGGCAAGATTTACTGAAGTAACTTCTCAAGTATACAGAAATCATTTCACACCACAGAAGAGCTCTATTTCAGAACCCGCTACACCTGAAACTCTACAAACACAACGCCAGGGCCTCCATGCTGAAAGAAAAATGGCTTTAAGACAACGCTGACATCAACAATTTGTTGTGCAATAATTGTATAGGTAACATCTCCCTCCTTCGCATACATAGGAAAAGTAGCAATTGCTTTAAAGTAGGTAAAAGCTCAAACATTTTCCTATTTAAGGCTTTAATTTCTGTCCTGGCTTTGACTGGACAGCTCATCCTTTTTCAGAGCATGACACTGCCGGCAGTTGCATAAGAGAATTAGAGATTTTCAGAAATTGCTGCCAAAAGGAAGGAAAAAGACAGCCATTTGATTATGAGCACCTTATCCTAGACATATTATTTATTCACAAGCAGTAATAACCAAGCAGTGTCTCAGAATTCTATTCCATATTCATATGCTCCATCAAATGCAAAAACCCAACTACGTATATTTTTTAATTATTGCGCATTTGTGCTATTTCAGTTACATGTAAAAATATTGCAACTCACTTTCTACCACATCCAGCAGATAAAAAGTTCAGGTAACAAAAGGGGCCTGATATCTTTGGGAAGCTCTTATTATCTTGAGCTTAAAAAAGTAAATATACTGAAAAAAATTCAGCAAGTCTCCAAACAGCGACTTGTGCTGCGAGCCTGGCGCAGGCCCTCTAGCAGAGATTATGTGATTATTTATGGATGCTGCAGTCATGTGGCTGCACAGCAAAGCTTTTGTGGGAAACATGACACAATTAGATTCGAGTCGAGCTGCTGGCAGCGACTTGCAGTCCTGCATTCTCCTAAAACCTGTCCTCAGTGGTAAAGAAATCTCAGCATGGCGATGCTGCCGCCCCAGCTGGGATGACTTCACATTCCTCTGTGCAAGGAGTGACTTCAAGGCCCCCCGCCGTGCACTGTTCCAGCAGTGAGTTCCCCGGTGTCATTACAGTTCTGCATCCCTGCTAAGAATGATCCCAGCTGAAGGAAGGTGTGGGTGCCCACCCTGCAGCACCCTTCCCTCAGGTACACCAACACTCCCAACAATTCAACCACAGCATCGCACACCGCGTGTCTTCCACTGTGCTGCCTTCCCCACACAGCATCCACTGTGATACTGCATGATTGAATGCCAGCTCTTCTTCCAAACAGACATTTGTCAAATATTATCAGTTTCTCATTGTATTTTTCAGAAGACAACCCAATTTGGGAGCATACCTTCCTGTAGTACAGAGACCAACCAGCTCATTTTAGTTTACTCAGCTAACTCTGCCTCCTATCACATTCATCACATCTTTTACCCATACATACTACATTCTCACTGCCTGACACTTAAGGTACTACAAAATACTTGTCTAAATACCCAATTTCAGGACAATTCACATTTGGCCACAAAATCCACGTTTTCTAACTCAACTTGCACAGCATATCTTTGCAGCACTTTGCTTTCTTCCTGAAAGCTTGCAGAAGAAATGCTCAGCCAATAAAATCAACTCTAATCCAGCAACACTTCGCAAAATGCTGCGAAAATCAAAACCTCATATTAAACATCATGGAAACCTTCAAACTCCACTGCATACCTTGGAGGGGTTCTGTAAGGAAGAAACTGCTATTCCCAGATTCACATCAGCTCCTGCTGCCAGCTCTGCTTGCAGAGCCATGGCCAGATGTTTGCCCTGACAGCAAGGTAGGATGTGGCCCCATCCCAGCTACCAGCACCACGACATAAGGCTTTCCTTGCACACCTCAACTCAGCCCAGAGCCCACATGCAGCAGTTGAGCACAGCACGCATGGGGTGAGGTAGAGTTTAATGCACACTCAACTACAGCTGACTAGAGATGGGATTTTTTTTTCCTTGGAAACACGCTAAATGAGCCAAGTCATAATGAGCTCTGTTGTAAATGGTTAATGACTTTCATATTCTAAAATAACCTCTGAAAATGAAGAACAGCTGCACAATGAAAGCCTGAAAAATATTATTTTGCACTCTCAGTACCAACAGGTCTCAGTTTAAAGAAGCAGCAGAACCATCAAATTTGGACAAGTAGCAGCACATCATAGTTAAATATCCTGCTCATCATTAACCAGCACAATTACTCATAGCAATAGGAACACTGAGCTCCCATTTGAAGCTGAAGAGAGCTGGGTTAAATAGGGATGGTTAGGAGAAAGTGCAGCTCTGCCAAGTCTTCTGAAGTGCTCTCATCACAGGTACCTTTACAAAAAAAATCTACACTATTACTAAACCTGCCAAAGATCAGACAAAATGACTTTTCCAACCATACAAATGATACATTTATAACAAACAGAGGAAACAAGAAAAAAATTACAGCATTTAGCTATTACTAACTCACTTAACAAACAGATTTGTTCACTGTAACTCTCAGACCTTCCCATGACTAATCACAGCCCCTTTAATCTGCTCTTATTTAGCAAACAGGCCAGTTACACAAGTATAGTAATAAAAGAAATGTACTACAGACTTCCTTTTTGGGCTTTCAACACCTCCTCTCAACTCTACTTCTTCCAGATTAATTCAGCTATTCAGTATCTGGATTCTACAACTACAGAACTGCATTTGGGTCTTATAAATATATATATATATTTTAAATTTTAATTCCTGACCATAGATCTCTAATCGTGCCAATATCATAGAATGGCTTGGGTTGGAAGCGACCACAACAGTCAAGTTCCAAGCCTCCTGCCACAGGCCAGGCTGCTGGCCACTAGATCAAGTACTAGATCAGATCACCCACAGCCCCATCCAACCTGGTCTTAAATACCTCCAAGGATGGGGCATCCAGAGTCTCTCCAGGCAACCTGCTCCAGCACCTCACAACTTGCTCAGTAAAGAACTTTCCCCAACATCTAATCTAAATTTCCTCTCAGTAAAGAACTTCCCCCTCATCCTTTGATTACCTGCCCTTGTAAAAAGTTGATTTCCCTCACTTATAAACTCCCTTTAAATATTGGAAGGCTGTAATGAGGTCTCCCCACAGCCTTCACTTTTCCAGGCTGAACAAGTTCCTTCACAGCCTACCTACACAGGAGAGGTACTCCAACCCTTGGTTCATCCTTGTGGCACCTCCTCTGGACCCTCTTCAAAAGCTCCACATCCTGCCTGTACTGGGGGCCTCAGGCCTGGACACAGTACTCCAGATGGGGCCTCACAAGGGCAGAATAGAGGGGGACAGTGACCTCCCTCACCCAGCTGGCCACCTCTGTTCTGATGGTGCCCAGGATACCATTGCCCTTCCGGGCAGCAAGCGCACATTGCTAGCACATGCTAAGTCTTTCATCAGCCACAGTCCCTGAATCCTTCCCAGTAGGGCTACTCTCAAGGACATCTGCTCCCAGCTTGTATATGTATCTGGGATTATCTCGATCCAAGCACAAAACCTTGTACTGTACTTTGTCAAAGCTCACTAGATTCACAAGAGCCCACCTTTTGAGTTCATGAAGGTCCCCCTGGATGGCATCTCTTCCTTCTGCTGTATCTACCCAAGCCATTCTATGATTCTGTGATCAACTGCACTGCTCAGCTTGGTGTCATCAGCAAACTTGCTGAGCGTGCACTTAATCTCATCATCTAGGTCACTGGTAAAGTTGTTAAAAAGACCAGTTCCTGGAAGACACTGCTCATTATCAGCCTCCACAACCTCAAGTAACAACTGATACAGCCACATCTGCTTCACTTCAAAGGAAACCTGAACAGAGCACTAAATGCACTGAGCTCCTTATTTATCTCAATGGTTGTTGAGATGCTGAGTGATACAGATGATCCACCTTCACCATTTATCTCATGGTTTGGTAATTCAATTTCATATTAAGCCCGCTCACCAACTTGAACGCAGGCAAAATTGAAAGAGTAGAAGCCCTGATGCATCTCTGTTTATAGTTTAATGCCCCTGCTTGCTGATGCAGGAGAGCAGTTCCACAGTCAGATCATATCAACTTGCTTATGAAATAGAATTCTGCATTAATTTGGAAGTGGAGGATGTTATTAATAACAGGCTTTCATTCTGTAACTCACTGCATGAAAACAGTTTACAAAGACAAGATTCCAGAGACACCCATGTCCAAATCCCTAGATACAAGTGCTAACAGCTCATCCACTCAGCCAAGCATAAAAACAGCAGTCAGGTAGCCACAGACTGTTTGCTACACAAACTCTTTCTGAAAGGGAATGGCCCAAATGATCAACATGAAAAACACACTTTCACTGTTGCTCTAAAACTGCAGATTCTTTTCTCCTACCTCAAGAAGCCCTGAACTCTGTTTGAAAGCCCTCTCCAGGCTTTCAGCACCACCAGGCTAATCAGGACTAGGGCTGAAGAACAAGCCACAGCACCCAGCTGATGGCTGCCACCAGCATCCAGACCAGCTTACACACCAACCCCACTGGGGCTCAGTACACCTTACCTTGCAACCGCCTTAATAAAGTCTGCTCAAAAAGACGAATAAACCCTAACTTCATAAAACAGGTCTGGTCTCATTCATCCCCATAGGCAATGACTATTGGAGCCTATTCCACAGAAGCCAACACTGGACAGCAACTCAGAACCAACGCTGCCTTTCACTATAGGTCTGGGGAAAAAAAACGAAGGAAGGCAAGACGACACACGCATTAAAGTAACAGCAATGAGAACAGTTATTCCAACATATCTCTGAAGCATCAAAAACTCTAACATTCATTGTTGAATGTCCTTTGCTTTCTACAGTTACAAAGATGAAGACTTTTTTTGCACCACTGCTCTCCTGAGGTCCCTTACAATGCAGCTGGCAGTCATCTAGACCACGGCAGAAAAGCAGTCTTTAAACTACAAGACTCCTAAAACTCTAGTTACACAATCCACACTAAACAGTTCTTAGAACTGCAGATTCTTCTGCTCCTCTCCAACAAAATCCAGACAACAGACAAACTCCTGGCTGCTATGAAAAGAAATAAGAATTGCCTTAGTTAATTTACTCTAAACTTGACAGAGTTCTCTTCAACTTGAGGTTGCCAACACCAGACATGCACTCATCTGCTTGCCAGCTTAGGTGCTCATTGGTGCTAAGCTTGAGATGCTGAAAAAACTTTGTACAGGCATTCTCTTGTTGGAAGATGTCTGTGCTCCACGTGTTCAGGTCTTACTTACAGGTTGATCTCAGAGCTTCTTGTTATTCAGATTCAATTACCCCTGCAGACAGTTATGGTCTCAGAGGACTGGACAGTAAGAGGTACTCCAGCCTTACTTTCCACCCCTCCCTCCACACACTTGCTTCCCAATAGAAGCAAAGCAGACACACAACCTCCCCACAGTACATTCAGAGTCCTGCGTGTATTTCAAGAGTCACCTTATGATTATGTTCAAAAGATCCAACAGAAAGGCTGGAAGGCTTTAAGAACCATCTGAGCTCAGAATTAAAGAGCATTTTAATACGAACCTGAGATAGGTCCAAATGGAAACTGAACTGGACTTATAATTGACAACACACAAGTTGAATTACAGCAAACAAACATTAACATCTTTGCAGTGATTTTGCAGATATTTAATGTCCAATATTTTTTACTTTATTAGACAAGAGTGGGAAAAAATTTGCTTAGAACACACAATTATACACTACAAACACAAACTAACCAACTTGATGCAGGTTTCATTACAAGGTTATAATCTAATGAAATTCAAAGATAATACACAAGTTGAGGGGCAATTTAGATTTTTTTTTAAATGCATCTTTGTCCCTCCATTTCTTTCCATAGAATTGCACAATAGTAAAGATGACAAACTAGAAAGACAACAGAACACCTTGTTAAATGAACACTGTCAGGATGCTTTCTCATTGTTAAATTCTGCTTAGCTAACGACAATCTATTCTCCACCATTTTTTCCTTGAGCCATTAACACAATAAAGTTTGGTGACATTTTAAAGTAAAGGAAAACCATCTGCTAACACAGGGATATAGCTAGCATCTTTGACAGCATAATTTTCATCAAGGACAGCAGCAGAAATGATGCCTTGTGAATGCCACATACATCACAAGTGACATCAGGCTGTGCTTTTCATTATTCTCCACACACTGCATGTGGAAAGGAAGATGCAATCTCGCATTAATACATCTCATTGTTTGTCAACACCGTTTATAACCACACAAGTCAAAAGTCAGAAACAAGCATAGAGGGATTTCTTAAGGGTAAAAAAACAAACCAAAGTGATTAGAGATGACAAACTGATGATCTGAGATTTGTCATTTGTTTGTGTAAATGAAAACTGATGATCCAAATTTGATTTTGTGCTTAAAAATTACACAGTTATGAAACATGATGCAGATTTTCTTCCACTTCATATCAGATCTGTTAGACAATTTCAGTTACAGAAGTATCTGCATATCATTTCTAAAACATAAGATACTCCCTTGAAAGAACACCAAGTCCTAATCTTAATCAAAACCCAACCTCCAGGTACAGAGAGAAAGCCAAGTCCAAAGATGTAGGAGAATTTTTGTACCAACACAACCAATGAGACTTGATGCTTCTACCTGCCCAGCAACCACATAATGAAACAAACAGAAATTAAACAAAACAATCACTGAGAAAAAAGACAATAATTCAGTGCAAATGTTCAATCAACAACTTAGTTCGTGGGGGGTACTGTAAATTGTTGTCCCTGCAGAAGGTGATCCAGAAGTTCTGCACTGACATGCGTTAATCTCACTAAGCTTAACCTTGTAATTCAATGCTGCCTGCCAAAACTTGCTAGGGGCAAACTAAAACATTGTGCTACTTGATAAATCAACTCATGAGCAACAACAGCAGTAAGAGAAAACAAGGAAGCTGCTCTGAGGATAAATGCATTTAATAAAAACTGTTAAAATCCCTTTAAGGGACCATGCACAACATGAACTCATACTACCCGGCTTAGTCCAACTTGAGAACAAAATACCACATCTATTCACACGCAAAAAGCTAAATAAAAATGGTTGGGATCACTTGTCTCCTTTTCCTCTGGCCTTCAGAGGACCCTAGCAAACACATGATATGTTTACAAACAATCTCTGCACTTTCTATCAAAGAAAAAGATATAAAATTAGGATGTATTCAAGTACCATGTTGAGGGAGAAAATTAAACAAAGTGCAACTTAATTAGGAACTATTTTCTGTTCTTGTTGAGCATGTGTACTCACTCAAGCTAGCTTAAACTGGCTCATCTCTTCAGTCTTCAGTGTGGCAATGCATGAGGATGGGAATCCTTGCTTTACAGGCTGACTCAAGGCAAAGTGCTCCCAGAATAAAACAAACACACCCAGATGCTAAATGCCATTAAAGCTACAGGTTCATAACAAAGGGTGCAAGAAAGCAAACCAAAATATTTCTTAACAAAATTGTTTCAAAACTGTCTATTCTTTAAGCCACTGTTTTGAATTCCTCCTCGTCCATCTCATCCCTGCTTTCATGCAATGATTTCTCTGCATGACCAGAATACAAAGGTTAAGAAAATCAAGCACAGTTTTGTTTAGCTGAGTTTCTTGAGACAGTATTGGATATATCATAACAAACTGCGTTTGGTCTTACCTGGAGTTTCTGTTATCCCAGAACCAATGTTCCCACTACAGTTCTGGAAGTGCCTTTGAGGCAGCAGGCTAACAAGCGGGCCGTTCTAAAACACACACACTCCACTTGCATTTCCCAAGTTGAAACACATGAAACACCGATACCTTTTGTGACTGACACAGCAGTCAGACTTGATTTATATTCCAAACTTACAGCCATGCAAATTATTTTACTTTTAAGTCGTATAAATGAATCTATAATTAAGCAAAACAGGCACAGGGAACCTACAGTACTGATAGCCATTCAAAATGTGAGTATTCAAAGTTATATCTTACAATTTGTGGAGTAGAGCAACATGCTCAGCTCACAGAGCACTCAGATGTTCTCCAGTTTTATAATCTCTTATATAATTACTGAAACTTATTAGATTTTGTATTTATTTTTTTCCCTAGGTGTATTTTTAAACTAAGAAAGGCTGACACCAAATCTTGCATGCGCTCACTGAGTAGCATGTCAAATATGCCATTTGAGACTTTCAATTTTTAGCCCTGCAGTCTAAATTATTAGCCTTCAAAAGCCTGTATGTGGATTTATAACTGCTGTCTGAAGAATTCACTCGAGCAGCTTTAAAACACTCAGAAGGAGACAGCACAACATCTGTCTGCGACAAGCTGCTGAAAAGCAGGCAGTAAGCCAAGCACTCTCTCCAGTTCCAGATTAGCAAATCAGACAAATTTCAGCAGCTGTAAACAGCAAAGCAAGAACGGCCTTTAACATTAAATCAAAGAAATATAAAAACTTGCAACAAGCAACACAATACAGCATTTACTCCTTAAAGTTTCCCAGAAGAATGACAGGGCACAACTCAGCCAGTCTGTGTCAATGCATTAGAAACGTCTTACTGAAGAAGATACATTCATGTCATTTCATTTTTTTCATTCATGTCCCAGATTCAAAACATGGGACAGCTTCTTTGCTGTGCAAAAATAAATTGATCCTCCATTGAGAAGCTCACTCTGCCAATTCAAAGAAGAAAATTAAATAGAGCAGACCTTTAGAAGAAAGAACAATCAAAGCTAAGTTTTTGTTGGTTAGGTCTCACATAGACTTTAAATTGTTTTGATGTTTGGGGCTTGTTTTCCTCTTAAGGAAAAAAAAAAACAATGACACTGGTATTACAGAAATGAAAACTTAAGAACAGAAGGAGTGAAAAAGGCATATAAAGACAAAGAAACATAAGCAGAGGTGAAGTGATGTGAAAGAGCTACAGGAAATTCTGACAGAGGAACTGTGGAAGATGTTATCTCCTGGTAAAAGCAGAAGAAAAGTAACTGTACAAAATAGGGCCTAGTTTTATCAGTTAAATCAAGGCTCAAGTATTTCAGAAGACAATAAAAGCATCATCTCTTTCAGTATCAAGAATATACAACTCAAAACAATTTCTAGGGATAACAAGGAAAACACTTTTGACCATGTTGCATTAAAAAAATATAATCTCAGAACACAATGTCAGGCTGCAAAATAAACCTTCAAGGGAAATTTTACCTAAACATGCACAGTCCCATGTTTTCATTTGCTCAAAACAGTGTTCGTGTATCAGATTTCTTCCTCCACAGAGAAGATTTGACCACATTTCTTCTGCCTTCTGGCAGCAAGCTGATGAATCATACCAGATGGAAGAACACCATCCCGAGGTGCTCTCCCTTTTCATGTGTGACAGGGTAAGTTAACCGCATGAAAGATGGGATGATCCATGAGAGATTCAAATGATGCTTGTGGGTAACCTGAGGGCTGTGGCAGCTCGAGAGGACATGGTGCAATCCACTTCTGAGTGCTGCACCCCTGCACATCATATGTGCTATCTGAAGGCATGGGAGGCTTGAGACAGAGAAAGCATAGAAGCACAGCCAAATGGGAGCACAAAGCAGAAGCTGTGAGAACCCTGTATTCAAAGCACATGGCGCAGGAAGTCAGCAAAATACCCCAAATCTGATCCTCGAAAGCTGCTTTGTGCCACAAGAAGAGCTGATGGCAGAGCTGGAGGACTGATGTCCTTGAGAGGTCAAAGTGTTGATCAGTGCAGTTGAGCAGGTCTGGCAGTATTAATTACAAGAACCAGGTAAGAAGATACTCATCAGATACACCACCTGACTTCCAATTAACCTCCTGATGCTCAGGAAGCTGAAGACCTGCTCATGGCTAGAAGCTGTGCCATGCAGCAGTCACACAAGGTGCTGCAGTGCAAGGGTCTGAGACACAAACACCAGCCAGTCAGCATCACACACAGCAGGAACCCACACAGCCCTTCATCTCATCAGCCTGAAACAGCTCAAGCTTCAGCTTACACAAACTGTTCATTGCTACTGTCTTCTTATAGTCAGGTGGTATTTAAGACACTGCTACATAATTCTGAATGGCCTTGTTTTATTTTGGTCATGAAGGGAACAGATCACTTCTAAGATCTTCGTGCACTTTCTCATGTCTGCATCTGAATAAATGCTACCAATAACACAACAAACTTTCACGTAAAATACAAAAGCATAAACTTACAAGCTGATGGACAATCATGAGGAAAGCAGAAATGCTTGTTGCACAGAGACACACCAAGGTAAGTAAAATGGCAATTCTGCATTAAAAATAAGCATCACCTAAGGTAACTTGAGGCTGCCATGCAACAAACTTCTGAAGAACACTTCTGAATGTCATTCTCCTATCAGGTAAATTACTTAGAACACTAAGTGAAATACTGCAGCCTTGAAGTGCCACAGTGTGCATAAAACATTTGTATCTTTCCCCACAATAAGCAAATATTGACAAACTAATTTTTTCCATTGATCTTTGTAGTTTTGCACTGAAGATATTTCGTATCCTCTGTTGACTGATGAACCAGGCACTAACAACACTGAGAAATGTGATTTGTCACAGTGGGCAGCGTTCAGTCCTGCTCTAAGCCAACAGTAACAACAGTTACTATCATCCCAAAAACCTAACGAAAAGAAAGCAGAATTTATACCACAAGCTTCTTTGGGAAAACAGGGTTTAAAAGGCACAGGCTGCCCAGAGAAGCTGTGGATGTGCCATCCTGGAGGTGTTCAAGCCAGGTGGAATGTGGTCCTGGGCAGTTTGATCTGGTGGGAAGCAACCAGCCTGCAGCAGCAGATGGTTGGAATTAGATGGTCTCAAGGGGCCTTTTCCAACCCAAATAATTCCACAACTCTATGATTTCCCCCTAAAAAACAAATAAATGCAATGTGATACATTGCTGTTTTGCCTAAAAGATACAAGGTATGGTTTAATATCTTTTTTATGGAAGACCCATTCATGTCATCTATCTGGATTTCAGTAAACCCTTTGACATAGACCAAAGTTCTTGTCTGTACATGAAAAAGATGGGCAACTATCACTCATCCCCTATGAGATTTGCTAAATTTACTAAAAATCAGTATGTATTGATAACACTACATTACTTTTTTTTTTTTACATTATTGGTTGATTTGTTTGTTCTTAAATGGCATTAAACAAAATGACTTGTACAACCTGCATGGATTCCAGGATGTAACACAACGTAGCTTACATCGATACCAGCATTACTGCTGCAACATGAAGTGCTAGAGAATCTGACTGTTTGGAGGAAAAAATAACAAAATTCATCAATATTTTAGCTAGACAGGGGGAGATGGGAAGAGATGAAGTACATACTCAGACATCTGAGTTTCACAAGGGTTTTCTGTTTGTTTGTAAAAGGAAGTACATCAAACAAACAAGGTCACTTTTACTCACAGTATCAGCCAGCAATCACAGCATCCCCTTTGTTCTTCATGCACCTCAAGCGAGTTATAATTCAGACTGTTAAAACACAGAATAAATTCTCATCCTAGCTTAAAGGACTTGTTCTCACCTCCCCCTTACCCAGAAAGGCCTTTTCTCTCCAACCTCCTGCCTGCCTGTGCTGGACATCGCACTGAGCTTCAAGTATTTATTTGGAGAGAGAAAAAGCTTTAGGATTTTCACTCCTAAATGGGAACAAGATATACCCAGCACACCAATTAATCCCATAAGGAAGCTGGCTACAGTCAAGTTTTTTATGACTGTGCAGGGAAAAAAAAAGTAGATCTGCCAAGGAGCAGCAGGGAGCAAAGCAAGCAGAACAACCTGGTACTCGTGTCCGGCTGTGTGGAGCTGCTGACATTTCTGTATTAAATGAAGCCTCCTACAGGCACTGGAGTTAGGTGGGCTGTATTACGGAAGAAAACAAAGACAATGAAGAAAATAGCTTCTGTACCTGCTATGAGAGGGAGGCATTGCAAAACTGTGCAGAATAGACTTGCGTAGACACAATAACTAGGATATTACTTTGATTGAATGAATCCAAATGCAAGGGGAAAAGATTGTATTTGGTACAGTGAAAGAATACTGCATAAAAAACCTGACATGCCAAGTTTATTTTTAAAATGCCTCCAGGGCTAAGGCACAGAAAACAGAGCTTCGCAGATGAGAAGGCCACTTGTTCCCCGGGAGGTGAACACAAGAAGCTACACAGCACTGAGAGCCACAAATGAAAAACCTTATTAACAATATTTGATTATTGGTAGAAAAGTTGAATAGTTCATGAAGACCAACACTACCTTACACTACATAATACACTACCTGACAGCGTTAAGAGAACTTCAGGAATATTTCCATTATAATACTAATGTTTTCCATTTATCACAACTCTCCAGAGCAATCTTTCAAATCAATATTTTTCAGACAGCATCCTTCTCCGAAAGCAATCCCCCTATTATAAAAAAAACAGGTTTAGCAAGTTACTTTATGTTAAAACAAGTGAAAAAGAACAAATAAGATTTTCTAACTAAGAGAATAACTCTTGAAATGTGAAATAATTACAAATAGTTCTAGCAGTAATATCTCTGAACACAGAGATCAACCCTGGCAGCTTAATACCCACCTCTGGGAAAGATAACAGACAAGGAAATTGCTCCACAAACATCTGTAACTTACTGCTGCCTGATGGTTTTATGATAACTTATTGTAACTATGCTTTTAAAATGCACAGAGCAGAAGCTACTGTGAAGCTGTGCTTTATTTTACAGTAAGGTTTGCAGTATTTTGTAACATTCAGAGTCATACTGCAGTTAGAAACCTGACTGGCATTCAGACCTAACCAAGAGTAATACATTTGGCAGTTCTCTTCTAAGGTTTTATGTCCATAAAAGACTGCAATTCACCCACAGGTATTTCCATGAAATTTGAGCCCTTCAACAATAATTAGCACTGGTTATTTTGGTACAAGACAAAAATCAGCCAAGCACAAATACAGACTGAGTACAGAGTACACCCAGCCAAGCAGACTGGCTTGAGAGCAGCCCTGAGAAGGATTTGGGGGTGTCAGTCAATGCGAAACTCAATATGAGCTGGCATCTTCAGCCCAGAATGCCAACTGTATACACAAATCATTCTTTGATTCATCAGATTAAGAATGAACTTATGGTGAGCTTATTATTAAACAAATGTTTTAAAAACTAAATCTAATTGATGAAGGAATTAAGAAAATCAGACATACATAACAGCTTTCAGATGTCACTTGGGAAACCTCTGGATTTGGGCATTCAACTTCTCACATGTTTAAAAGGACTGTTTCAAATCAAAATGAACATTTCCACCTTGAGAAAAAAAGGTTTTTTTTCAGAACAAGTCAGATATGTATTATTAACCTGCATTTCCACAATTTCCAATCTCTCGTCTCCTTGCCTGTTCAGTACACTGAATGCTCCCTTCATGAACTCTCATATCTCTGAGTTATTATCAAAAGCCAATGTTCAAAAAAAAAATCTTCCCACTTCCTGATTAAGAAAATGTGAACTGCCAGTTTTCAGATAAAGAGAAGATTTTGAAGAATCGTAAATACAAAATAGAAATTCCAAGGCAACAAGCTTTTCTCAAACACAAAGGTGAGGTTTTAGCCAGAAAAAAAATTCTTACATCAGACATCCCAGAGAAGGAATTCACCTTCCTATTTAATTTAGAAGAGTAACTACTAAGCAAGACTGAGTTAAGTAGAGCAATTTACAGCCTCAGCTCTCTTTTGGCAAATTGTTTATCCTCCATTTCATTATTCCACTGGAGAGGACATACGCCTTCACCTGTAGATAGGGAAGCACTCGAGGAAACACTGTACAAGTTTTAATCAAAAAGATAAAATTTAAAATTTAATTCCTCCAAAGAATATTAAGAAAACACAAGACATCAGTTCTTCAAATCTAATTGTATGCATTCATACTCCAAACTCATGTCTCAATACACAAAACAATTTCCAAAAGACTGTTGACTTCTCCTTTACCTGCGAGATCCCACTAAATCAGAACACCAGTAAAAAAAAAAAAAAATCAGCAAGAGCAGAAAGTTCATCTTCAGAGCACACACCGAAACAATGCATTAAATCTGCAGGCTACCATCAGTCCTGAAAAGATTTTAACTAGTTATTTCATTGTTTCTACTAGTTAGTTCATTGTTTCTACTGCAGATTTATGATACAAAATGAATTCTAAACCCATTCATCTTGCTAGAAAAAGGGAACTTTTTCTTTTAAAGAACCAAGATGAGTTTGTATCATTAAGTGCAATTTTGTAATCCTCTTGAATCCTTAAGGCAGTGCAAGGCTGCAGTGGTGGCATGTAAGAGGGAAACAAACCACGATGCAAAGGAATGCATAACCCGAATTGAAAGATAACTTACTTCTTCCAAGACCTAAAATGCAAGAGATAATATCTTGCATGATTGTCTTTAATGTATAAGAAAATCAAATGCTTATAATAGTAATGGCGGATGATCACAAAAATACAAACAACAGGAAATTTGCACATCAAGTATATGATTCCTGATTAATCATATTGAAGTTTAAATACTTTTACAGCTATAATGCTGATAAACTTAAAAAACATTCCAAAGACTTCTTATTAACTACATTATCTGCAAACTAATGATAGATAGGAGAAATACAGCTGTAAAATGTTATACAACAGACTGCGGATTCCCTTTCAGGCCATATAGCTCCTGCACTGCATTCCTGTATCTGCACAGGATGAGTCTTTCATGGAGCTCTTGAGCACATAAAGCAAGGTAGGGTAAAGGATTCTAAAAATATTTCAATTGTGTTGTATTTCATAAGATTAGACAGCTTTTTCCCCTTATTTATTTTGACTCAGCTGTACTATTTCTTCACATGAAGAACAAAGCTCAAGTGAGAAGAGATAAAAGCCTCTTCTGATGATGCAGTATACTGATGATCCAAATTTGCAGTGTAGCCAGCTATGCTCAAGTTTCAGTGGAGGCAATTTCAAGATTTAAGTATTTCTGTCCATGCCTCAGTCTTATGGAGCAGACTTTGCCCAGAACCATCGGAGCTGATGAAGCTTTAAGCAATTCATGCTAATTAGAAAGCTAAGCAAAGAGTGGTCATTGAGTTCAAGTCACGATAACTTCAATATAGAATTTGACATAACACTTAGCTGTACAGACCATCATTTTGTACTTAAACCATTCCAGAATTACTATAATCATGAAAGTACAAATCGCTCATAATAGACAGAAATGGAATTTCTGAAATCCATATTCCTCTCTCAAAGCTGCTTATTAACATTATTTGTGATGTGTATCATTCTAGCTTCCAACTCTGCATTTCTTCAAACTTCACATTCACTGTTTCTGAAAGTAATCTACTTGTCTGAAACTTTAACTAAGATCTAAATCCTATGTTATATAAAGAACTCTTTCCTGATACTGATGATGCATAATATGAGTCACCACTTCAAAGCCTCCAACACACCACACAATCCACAGCCTTTTAAGTTGTGAATAAACCTCCAAGTGATTTCTCCCATCCTGCTCTTAACAAAAGATCCTCAACTCTCAAAGCAATCTATAACTCTGTCAGTCAGGAGAAAATCACAAAAATTTCCCAGCGGTGTATATCAATAGACATCCTTAACACAAAACACAAATGTTTCCCATGTGTATTTAAGCTTTATAGAACAGACAACACAAAAGCTGAAGTTAGCAGGGGAGTGGTAGCAGGGTACCTCTGCAGCTGTCGGGCTGTCTGCAGTGAAGGTGCAGTTTGGCTCCCAGTGCCATTCGGGGAGACATGAGCAGCTGCAGTGAGGGCCTTGGTGCTCCTTGCCCATGGCCGAGGTCAAGCAATTGGAGGCAAGAGTTCATCACATAAGAAATGGTGAATCCAAGTAAAAACTTCACTGTCACCACAGAAAAAGAATTATGGGACACCTGATGATGTGCAGTAACTGGCTGGTGTTGCTTGCTCCTGAAAAATCTCAACTCACTTTTGAAAGAGGAAAAAATTGAAACAGTTGCTCTTGCTCACAAAGCAGTCATTCCACAGCTGATAACTTCATCAACAGTACACCCCTTCTCACTGAGTTGCAAGCACTTTCCCTTGCCCACCACAGTGACTGCGGATCAACCAGACATCTCCTTCAGGCCCAGCCACAGAGTCTACAGACATAGGCCCAAGCTGAGCCAGGCATCTAGACAGGAGCACACTAGCTCACGGTGACATTATTTCACATCTTTAAAAGTGTTTTGAGGAAATTATACTGCTTGCATTTCAGAAATCTCCACTGAAAGACTTTTAATCTTCTGATCAGCTTCCCCAAAAATATGGGCTCTGAAAAAAATACTAAGAAGAGTGCAGACTGTGATGGTCTGATGGTACTGCAGTTACTCTAATTCAGCAGAAATCACAAGATCAACATTACGTACAGCACTATAAATAAAACAGCTCATTAACTAACTAACACTGAATAAAATTTGAAGTCTTCTGAGTAAACATTGTAATGTACAAATACAGAAGTTACTACAAATATGCATTCAAGAAACATTTGAATAGTTATAAAGAGTTAGACAGTTGAAGTTTACACACTTAGGTACCAAACAAGCAGAGCTGAATTGTTCAGCAAAAACAAGTATATCTTAACAGAAAGCAATGGGATTTCCCTTCCTAGGGAGTACCTCTGTCACCTCACCACGAGATGCATCAAGTGCATTTCCACATGCATGAACTCAAGAGAACAAGGTGCTGACTTGTCTCAATTTATTCTCCCCAGAGTTTATTTCAGAAGAAGAATGCAGTAACAGTACAAATATTCAATCAGAAAGATATTCTGGTGTGTTCTCTTTTTCCTTAAGAGGAACGCTTCCAGCTGCAGTAAGGTCACTACTCCTCCTTTGAGATATAAGAAAGTCCTCTCGTTTATCACTGAAGCAAAAGCAAAATTATTTCTTCATGAAAATACTCCTGTGACAGGAAATATGATGTTAAAAACTGTTATTAATAGTTTGATTCTTATTTTGTAATTATGAAAATGAAGGGTGGCTTTTACTGTCAAGACTGTTTTCACATCCAAGCTTGTCTTACAGTTGAGCTAAAACCACTGCAGAAGTCCAGTCACCTCAGATAAAAATCAACAGGGAGTGGTTTGCATCAGAGCTGAGCTCTGACAACAGCATTTGCACCCTGTGAACAGAGCTGGGCAGCAGTGATTTGAAAGTAACCCCAGCAAAATTAATCTGCTTTGAATATATACAGCAGTGATGTCAGTGGGGGTAATAGCAGAACTAAAAGTACTCATCTTCAGGATGTTGACTGCAGTGGACTTGATGATCCCAGCAGTTCCAGCTACAAAGTGACTTTTGCTCTTTAAACTAAAGCTTAAGCAGATCTTAGCATCTTTCACTGTAACCAAACACAGGTGGAAAGCTAGCTGAGATTCTTTACATGCATTCCATTGTATTCTCACATCTATTTATACCTTCCAAATCAGTAATGGGTTATTTTCTTGCTTTGTTCCTTCAATTCCCATTTCACTTCATTTCCCATTGCAATTTCAGTTACAGCACAGTTCAACAACAACTTCACCACCAAGATGTGGGAGAGAAAAAAATACAAGATGACTAAACAAAACACCTTGGTTGGAAGAGACCTGTGAAGATTGAGTCTCACTATCTGACCACTTCAGATAAATATCATAAGCAAGGAATCCTGATACTGCCCTGGGAACAGGAAGTCCAGATAATTCTAAAAATAAGCTACAGTGAGCAACAATACAAGAGACTCTGTAACTCTCCAACACTTTCCCACATAGCAAAGATTTGAAGAGGGAAGACTCCGCTCCTGAAGAAGTTCATGAGCAGTAACCAAAATCCCAGACTCAAGCTTGATGACACGAGTTCAGCTTCCTTCCACTAGGATGCAGTGTAAACCCAATGAAGAACTAATTGTCATAAAATTACGTAGGCTCTAGACAACATTCTGCGAAGTAGGCAGTACTCATTTTGACACAGCAGTCTGGTACAATCTGTGTCGCTTACCTAGCATGACTAGTGCCATCCAAAGCATTCAAAACAAGTTCTATAGCAGAGGTATGCCAAGGCCCCAGTAAGATGAAGAGACTCCTAACTGAAGCAGCTGCTTTAATAATGGAGGACAACATGAACTGCACAAGCTGTAGGACAGGAACAGCAGACCTTACTTTACAGTTTGTAGGTGAGTGGCATTTGGTGCTTCAGATTGAACTGAAAAAGCCACACAGATTTGAACTGCCAGAGTACTATGGATTGATAATTGCAAGTTACAAAATTTACTGTTATTGCACTTTTTTTTCCCCTCTAAGTTACCCTGTATCAGAAAGCTTACTCTATAACTAATAGAGTACCACTAAGCTAACTCACTGCTATTTAAGAGAAAGATTACATAATATATACAGCCTCAGCAACTCAGCTCCTGGATGGATTCCTCCTTAGGATAAGGGCCCCATTTAACATCAGCACTAATTTTAGCACATTTAAAATTATTACTGTTCCTAGAACTAGAATAAACTAAGTTAAAACTTACCACTCAAGACACGCCAATGCAACCTTAGTAAAATAAGTAAAAAAAAATCGGTGTATGTTAAAAATTAAGTGATACAGCATTGACCCCATAGAATATCTGCAATTATCATTAATGTTTACACACCCTGTGCAACTAAGCCTTCTTCAGGTTCAATCTTAACTCCTCTCTACCTAAAAAAATTTAACTACTTCACACGACTTTCCCTGATTTCCCTACTGAGCCCTTAATTATTCAAAGGCATAAGATAGCAATGAGAAAGAGTTTGATTGCAGCATACCACACTGCTTTATCTTAAAATACTCAGTGAAAGTGTCCCATTTTGCCTTTATGAAATATGAAAAACAGGTTTCTTAATCTGATGCACTAAATAATGACAACTAGCTCCTTAGAAAGGCTTTTTTTTTATATATATAAGAAATGCAGTCACACTCACAGGGAGCTTTTGATAGCAGATGGAACTGTAGCTGTGGATATCTGGTTTGGAGAAGCGCTTTTCACTGCATTAATTCTTGCTGAAGACCAACAAGTGAGCAGAAACTAATGATAAAAAACCATTTTATATTGTAAATGACATCCCCTGCAGAAAGATCAACCTGAAAGATCAAACAAAGGCCACCTTCTCCTGTGCAAGTGTGCACAATGAATATGTGCAAGTCAACAGGTATTTCCCATCTTCAATTCTATCAGCTCTCCTCAACTCAACTGGATATGCAAACCTTTGGACATAATAGATGTCAAAACGAAAAAGCAAGCCTTAACATATCAAAAAAAAAAAGCTGATAATAGGAAGAATTATAGAAGATGTAAAAATAGAAGACCTGAGAAAATAAAAGCTCCAGAATCTTTATTTTTGCTCCAGGAAGTACAGCTTGAAGAAAACTAAGTGATAATGCAGCATCTTCCTCTGAAGTGCGCAAACAGCACACTGCTGCAGGGAACTACACACAGGCTCTCTCTCCACTTTTATTGCACACAGTTCAAGGCAGGTAACCTTCCTTCCCCCAGAAGTCCCCACCTCATGCCCTTTGCAGCAGTGCAGAAATGCAGACAGATAAACAAGTGAGACGAAACAAGCCTCTAGTGCACCACATGGTACAGATTTTTAAACAAAACCAGATTTGAAAACAAGTTTAACCATGGCCTCTTGGAGCATTCCCAAAAACCACTCAAAGGCTTAAGCTCCATAAAACTTACCTGGACTCATTTGTTTCCCTTGCAGCAGTAGAATCACAAAGGCATTTTCCTTTTTCTAGCACAGAAGACTCACAATCCCCCAACTATCAAGATCAGCATCAACAAACCAAACCTATGGCCTGTCTAACAAAATCATGGCTTCTCCATGCACTCAGCCTTAACAAATCAGCTCACACTGGCTTCAAAAATCAACTTATCCCCAACGGTTCTAGGCTGTCTTCAAGATAACATTCAGCAGAATCTCATATTCTTCCATTCACAGACCTGAAATCTCTTACATCTAAGAAGAGAAATTCTGACCAAAAATGAAAGCAAATTAAGGCCTCAGTGAGGTAGTTAGTTGCCCATTATCCCAACATACAGTTTATTGAGCTGAAGAAATTAACACATCTGAAAACACAGAATCACAAAATAGCCAGGGTTGGAAAGGACCTCAAGGATCATGAATCTCCAACCCCCCTGCCACATGCAGGGCCACCAGTCTCCACATTCAATACTAGACCAGGCTGCCCAGGGCCCCATCCAATCTGGCCTTGACCACCTCCAGGGACGGGGCATCCACAACCTCTCTGGGCAGCCTGTTCCAGCATCTCACCACTCTCTCTGTCAAGAATTTTCCCCTGACATCCAACCTAAATCTTCCCTTCCCTCCCCTTGTCCTGCAGTCATCAACCCTTTCAAAGAACTGATTCCCCTCCTGTTTGTAGGCTCCCTTTAGGTACTGAAAGGCTGCAATGAGGTCTCCCTGCAGCCTTCTTTTCTCCAGGCTGAACAAGCCCAGTTCCTGCAGCCTGTCTTCATAGGGGAGGTGCTCCAGTCCCCTGATCATCTTCGTGGCCCTCCTCTGGACCCTCTCCAACAGCTCCTGTCTTTTTTGTACTGGGGGCTCCAGACCTGGACGCAGTACTCCAGATGGGGCCTCACAAGAGCAGAGTAGAGGGGAACAATCACCTCCCTGTCCCTGCTGGCCACCCCTCTTTTGATGGAGCCCAGGATACCATTTGCCTTTTGAGCCACAAGGGCACACTGCCGGCTCATGTTAAGCTTTTCATCTATCAAGACCCCCAGGTCCTTCTCCACAGGGCTGTTCTCAAGGACCTCTCCTTCCAGTCTGTATGGATGCTTGGGATTCCTCCGGCCCAAGTGCAAAACTCTGCACTTTGCCGTGTTGAACCTCATCAGGTTCACCCAGGCCCACTTTTCTAGACTGTTGAGGTCCCTCTGAATGGCATCCCTTCCTTCAACCGTGTCAACTGTACCACTCAGCTTGGTGTCGTGAGCAAACTTGCTGAGGGTGCACTCGATTCCATCATCAATGCCATTGATAAAGATGTTAAAGAGCACCAGTCCCAAACACCAAATGATAGACTTCATTAAGTTGCAGGTAACCCTTCAGGTATTTTGTTTTTATTTTTTCGGGATGCTTCAGAATTCACACAAATTTTGCATCATCTCAATTAGAACATTATCCACCTGCTTTAATAAGCAGGAAACAATTTACCAGAGTTAATTCAGCAGTGACATTTTTAAGGATAAAAACTACTTATTAGTTACCTGGCTGAACAGTAAAGAAAAAGAAATACATATAAATTTGCATGCATACACACATTCACGTCTATTCCTTGTTCCATGACACAATCTCTACATACAGAAGTCAGAGTGGAAGGATTTCTTTATTTCTTTACCCTTCAAACTCTCACTATATGTTACCTTCCAGCAAGTGTTTAATGGGTCTATTTCTGTTCTGCTGATTCCAAGGCTTCTCCTGCAGAACAAGTCTGTCAAATTTGTCAGACACTGAAAGCACAGAACATGCAGTAGTAGAAGAATTTGGAAGGTTCAAAACCTTTGCAAGAGAACATTAACACAACATCAAGACTTACTTCAGAACTAAAAAAAAATGATTTAAAGCCTTGAAACTTGCACTGAATAAAGCAAAAGATTTTCTTTGCAATGTGAGAAGTGCTAGGCAATAGTTACAGCAAATGAATGCTGCTCTCTTCCCAGAAGACTTGAGTTTAGTAAGCGAGTCACATTATGGGCTGGTTCGTAGTCACTGATAACAGCAGAAATCTAGGACCTGCACTGTCCACAAAGAAGGCAGGGTCTCTGATTACTGCAATCTTCTGCAAACATCGTTCATTTAAAGAAACAGCCAACAAATCTGCTGGCTGTTCAGTTTCTGCAAACTGATGTGCTCCGAGCACTGACTGCTCCCAGAGCTGTGCAGTGTCAGCTCACCTTCCCAGAGCAAACGCTGCTGACAAAACCAAATGAGGTATAGTTCCCCTAATTCCATAATTCAATTCTTCAGCATCAAGACACAGAATTCACATGGAAGCTTTCTTTGCAGCCATGAGCACACTTTAAATGGTTACCAACAACAGATTACCAAAGCCAACAATACAACAGTTCTAATTCCTTACAGAAGTTTCAAATTTTTGTTTCTTTGCTTTTTTGTTTCATTTTTTTCTTTTCATTTAAGTTACTGCTGTATTACAAATACAACTACACACGAGCAATAACAAAATCAACAAGGTATTATTTCAATACATACACAAAGCAAGTTGGACTCCACGGGTCTCTTCCAACTCAAGATAGTTTATGATTTTAAAATGATTCTATTTATGATTCTATTACAATGGCAATTTTCTTATTTAGTTCATTTTAAAAGCTTCATCTAGAACTGAACTCACAAAAATGCAGCTTTAAGCCACAAACCAAACATGACAGCAGTCAGACTGGTAGCTGAGCACTTTTTTAACAACAAAGCAAAATAACTATTTTTCTGATAATCACCTTCAGTCTTATCTTTTCCAATTTTTAAACACTATCCAGTTTTTACTCCTCCATAAACAGTTTAAGAGTCACACGTAAGATTTAAATCTTACATCTCACTAGGATTTGGTCTTTTACTGATCAGAAGACAGCATTTGTTCTTAATGCATCACTTCCATACTGGATGCATCATTGCAAAGCAATCACAATACTATTAAGGTTTTGTGATGTTGCCTGAAGACCTTAACATCAAGAAAAGGTCAACTAGAATTTTCATTCTGAATTCATACCTTCAGTTTCAAACACTGTATTCTACATCGTTACTTCAAATAGCAGGAATCAAACTTCTATTTCTTGTCACTGAAGTGTCACACCTCTAACAAAAAAACCCTGAAAATAAATATGGTTAGATGAAGTCAGACTATGCATTGTACATAGCTGAGTGAGGGGAACATATCAGTCCACTAAAATAGTTGTCTCAAAAGACATCCCAAATTCTATAGTGAAACTGTGGCAAAATCTAATTTAATGTTATATTTGAAATGGTTCATACAAGTGTAAGGGTCTGTGGCTCATTTTGTAAATAATTTTGTAATTAAGAAATAAAAGAACATGGACAACTTCAATATTAGAAAGATAGCACATCAGGCCAAACACACTGAGGAAAAGGAATTGCAGATGTTTGTACTCTTGTCCACTGTAACTTTTTACCTTGTAGCCAATAACGTAGCCACAAACACAAGAACACTAAAGAATTCAAGCTACATTAAAATGTCTGGAATTTACCTTAAATTAAAAAAAAAAATTGATACTTCAAACAACATTAACATAATAGATTCTGACTATATCTCCCCTTTTATTCATGCATTCCTCGGGATACCAGATGAAGAAACAAAAACTTCAGGACTTAAGACGGAAATTGTTCTATGACTGGAAAAGAGTCAAATTTCTCACAGCCACTTGCTTAGCTTCCCAGACTATCATGGCATTCCAATTTTGCTTAGAATGCTTTATTTCCCCCATTCTCTCTCCCCTGTCTTGACTACATTTTGATTGGGATAATCCCTCCTTAGAAAGCACAGAGAAACTTAGGTATATTTGAAGACTCATGTTTCTCATTCTTTTGCCAATATCATCCCTAAAACTACCTACTTATTTCTTACTAATTTTCCTATGTTAGAGTAAATATCAGCTTCCCAGATTAAAATCAAAGTTAAGAGACATGTTTCAAATTAAATTGGACATTTTCCAAATGAAGGTCTGTTAGGGCTTAAAAAGATCTGAAACTATGCCAGAAATCGGTCTATCACATGTGAAGCAGTCCTGCTAAGCACAGGCTCAGACATGAGCTCCAGGAGGTGCTCTGAAATACAGGATTTCCACAAGTTGTTGCATGGGGCACACGCAGCTCCTGTATTCTATGCCAAAAATATAGTTCATTACTCAATTGTTACTAATTATCTTCTGAATGCATTCCACAGAGCACAGAAATATCATCTGACCTTAAATCCAAGGAAAAAAACCCAATGAATATTACAATAATTTATTTCATTAGAAATAAAATACACAGGTTGCAAGCAGTTTTGCCCCCAAAACAAATGTTTGCCTCGAAATCCAACTGATCCAAACAAGAACAGCTTTGATAAGGATGTGAAAGATTTCAGTGGCTCTAGTTTAATAATATCAAGGCCTTTCCTCTGCGACAACAACCACTGATAGGCAAACATTTCATTCCTAAAAACCAGAGAAAACTTGAAAGAAGAAATTCAGAGAGCATAAAGGAAAGAGTGCTCACTTCGTAACAACGTTAATGTTTTTTTTCCTACTGAGTTCCATGAAAAATTGTTACCAACTTTACACAGAAGGGTAATTCCCTCCTAATACTCAGTACACATTTTTGTAACAGAGACTCCTCTTTAGGGGCTATTTTGATTGGATTTTTATTAAGCCACCTTCCCCAAAGTAGTCAGCCAGCACTCCTATAAATGAGTTGGTGATTTTACACAGCACACCTATATGTACTTCAACGTGTTCTGAGAGTCAGCAGCAGCATTCAAGAATTTCTGGTTTTTGATCTCATGTGCAAATTCAGAAGCATTTTGAACTCTTCCACACTGAAGCACTAACTTTACCTTTCTGTTAAAGAGAGCAAACAAGCATGAACCACTGATGCTGGAGAACATGCCACCTTTGGAAAGAAGCATATTCTTTAAATCTCTGAAACTATTGCTTTAACTATGAGACAATTCTATAATTATTTATGTATTATAAAGAAAAGCTGTTGATGTCATATACCTTTACAGCACTTTGCTAGTTTTGTAATATACTGTCCACTTATGGGCACCAATAGCAACAAAACCCATCCAGTAATCTGTATAAAACAGCAATGTCACTAGTAGGTGCTAGCCACAGGGTCTGCGTGCATGAGAATGCCAGGCATACTGCAGCCCCTCCAACATCAGAGAGGAAACTCACTTCAATCATGAGTGATCTCGTCTAAATTGGTCTCAAACTTCACGAAGCATGATGTGGCCAAGTGACAATCTCCGTCAATGAATCTAAATTTGCTTCCCGTTATTAGACTACAATGCATTCTGCTATTTCTGAACTCCAAAGCTACTTGCAATAGACGCAGCTTAGATTAAACGATTACTCACACAGCCACATTCCAAGAGCCACCCTCAACCATACACCAGATTCTAAAGGAAAAAAAGGAAGTAGTCTCTGAAAACCCAGTCTGGCCTACACTCAAGCTCTGTAGAGTTTTGACTGCTATAAGAGCTGGGGGCAGGTGGAAAGAAGAACAGAATAGAGAGCCTTACTCTACTCAAAGTTTTTTCTTTTTCAGATGTACTGGTGTATAGTCAATGATTATAAAAATGTCATAATTATGAATTAAACAAGAAAGTTCAGCAAAACGAATTATAGTAACAAAAAGAATAGATAGAAAGCTTACCCACGACCTGGGCTCGCTGCAAAACTCCAGAGGAGGGATCTCCAGAAGAGATCCTTCCCCACTGGTAGTCAGCTCTTAAATGGGTCTAGGAGAGGTGCAGCCAGGCTCCACCCCTTCCTGCAGCACAGGTGAATTGCCTTCACCTGTGCTCCTGTGGCCGACTCATTGCTCACCTCAGGTGATCAATCAGAGGTTCAGGCCATGATTCAGCAGTTCCCATACAACTGGGTAAACACCTTCAATGTTAATAAGTATTCTAGTTCTCCCAGTTTGCCTAGTGCACATGATACATAGCTTACTTCTAAATACAAGCTCGGAACACTTCAAAGCCCATAGTCAGACCAACCTGTCTCAGCAGCACCAGTCTGCAAGGATGGAAGAACTAAGAGTTACCAACACACTACAGACTCTTTTCTCCAAAGCACAGCAGTGCTGGAAAAACACCACTGATGGTGAAGGATTTAAGGGGAGACTGAAGTTTTGGTTTATTTGAGCTTTACCATAAAAATGTCATGCCAAATAAGAAAATACAACACAAAAACTGCCCTGTCAGCAGTTGGCCTTTTACACTGCACACATGTTAAGTATCAGTGCTTTGATCCTAGCCAGCTATAAAAATATACACTGCTTACTCAAACAAAACAGAAAAGAAAAAAACAGAAAAGATAACATTTGTCATAATGAGTATTCTTTGCCTCCATCTGCTGCTCAGCTGAACCTTTCTAAGAAAGAACCTTAGTAGAAATCAGTGACACCATTAGCTAAGGTTCATTTATTAACTTCAGTTTTTAACTAACTCTGTTCTCAACAACACATGCAAAGCAGTATGAAAATGACCTATGATGACCTAAGCTATGATGCTTATTCAATTATTCCCCACGGCCACCTCTACATCTCGAAATCGATAGCATTAAAGCAAACAAGCAGGAAATGCAAACCTGGTAAGGCCTCCAATGCAGCAACAGAAATTTGCACCTGCCTTCCTGCAGCCACTGCCACCTGTACTATTCCACACACACACAACTTCACGCAGAGATTCACTTGTTAAGCTGCTGGATGTATCTCAAGTACAACAAAACAGAAGCACAAAACACCCACCCCCAATTATATTTGAACTGATTTTCAATGAAGGTGTTTTAAAACTGTGTTCATTCTTAGTGTACAAATAACAGAATTCAGCAAAAATACTAATGCTATATTCAAGCTTCTACCTACTGTGTTAAAACACATTCATAAAGATTATTGAAACCTGCACTTAAGAGTGCTAAATCATAGGACTGGACGTTTTCAGCTATGTTTCCAAAGGTTAAATGCAAGGGAATCAGGTAAGTGCTATACTCATTTGGATATATAGTGCTTTTTTCACTAATTCCTTTAAGAAGTGAGAAATCATGGTAAAGTGCCATTGCAATAGAAAATGGGGTGGGTTTTTTTTTTAGTTGATATATACATGAAGAAACAGAACATGCATCCTACATAAACTGATGTTAGGCATTGAAAATACTATCATTTCAAAAGTTATGGAAGTTTCTTTGTACAGACTGGACTGTGATGGGCAACGTTTTTCAGCCACAGTACACAAACTATAGCTGCTAAGGAAATAATCCAAAGATTTTATTAGGAATACTGTTACATACAGAACTACTTCTGAAGTATTTCATGTCCAGTCATCACACACACTGTCACATCCACTTCAGATGTGCAGTCTGCGTACTGAGTGACTTTATAAAGTAATTACTACAGTGGAGGCTAATTACCTAGCATTTGGGCAGTCAGTTGTTACAAAACACTACTGAGAATAACTGAAGCTTTTCCAGTCTCACTGCCACAGTTTGAAAACTGCTTCTGCACATCACAGCAACTCTGCCTGATGCTTTGAAATTGCTAAGTCATGCAATACTTGCATTGGCTGCACCAAATCTCCTATGACTCACGTTAGGGACATCGCATGTGACAGAAAGGCTACTGAGAACAGCTCTGTCCCAGGGCAGGTAGGTCACACCAACTGCTCTTTCTGTAAAAATCTAAATGAAATAAAATAAACACTAACTAGGACACTGACATTCCTATGTCCCAGTAGAAGAAAACATAAGTAACTAATGTGACATGACTACACTTCCAGGCACTACAGTCACTTACTTACCTTCTCCTAGTCACTTGGGAGAAAGAATTTTCAGGGGAAAAAACCCACACCAAAAAACCATCTGAAAGTCTTAGACCAGATGATGTCTTCCAAAAGCTGCATAGGAAGTTTTGCTTCCTGTGAAGCAAGCAATACAATTTCCATTGACTTGGAAAAGGACCAGGATGTCACTCCAATCTCAGTTTCTAAATCGTTCTGCACACCACAGGGAAATTTTTTCTGACCTATTCTCAGTTGTCCCCAGTCTCAGAATCTGAGTTAAGCTCTCAATACAGTAATGCAGGACCTCAGGTGTAATACCAGACAGCAGATTGTTTTCCATCCACATCTCTATGAGCCTGTGGTCATATTTATTGTCTCACCACCACACTGCTGCCCCACACATTACTTCCTCAGGCAGGCAGGCAGGCAACGTACAGGCAAGCAGGGAGCTAGGAAGACACTTCCTAAGCCACAGAAAAAAAGCCTCTTCTCCTGCCCCAAGTAACTGTATTAGGGTTCTGCTCTCCTCCGAATTAATATCTGTACACTGAGCAATTTGTCCCTATGGAGAACGTTGTAAGGGCAGAGAGAAAGGTAGGTGTCAAAATCAAGAAGTTCAAGACAAAAACTTATGTACATGCATTCACATCCTAATTATATATATGTTTTAATACACATTTATTAACAATAATTAATCCATCCATCTGAAAACTAAGATTATAAGTCAATGGATGCAACCTAAGCAACCCAACCTAATTTGGAATCAGATTTAACTTGGAAGTCTGCCCAGCTCCAAGCAGAGAAATAACCAGTTGACCTGGGAGAATCTCCCCAGCCTCACTTTCCAGCTATTTCTTGATAAATAGTTTCCAGCTTATCAAAAAATAGCTGTGGTATAGCATGGCAAGATGGATTTAAAAAGTAATAACAGCAAGTGTCTAGCATGATTCTTTCACAAAGAATTTCCTCCAATATTATTCAACTGCTTGCCCAACAGGTAGAATAAATGTCATACAGGACACTAGTCTCCAAGCTGCCCCAATAGAAGTTTTTCCATCTGTTAACAACACTACTAAGAAAATAAACTTCTTAAAACAAAGACTGACTCATCTAAAGACATACCCCTAATATTATACCAGTCACATGGCTTTTTTCATTAACATTTGTGATTAAAAAAAAGTTTCCAAGATGGAGATGTACATCCATAAGATAATCTATCACTTCACCCTGCTCTTTCAGTGACCTCATGTGCATGAACAAAATAACTCCACATTCTGTTGACACTGACAAACCTCTTCTTGTTGTGGGAAAGGAAAAGGACACAGTTCCTCCAAAATGAATTTATAAAGAGGGGCTGACTTGATCCTTTTTAAGCAGTTTAGGAAATTCAGCTTCTGAACAAGGTATACAAAAAGCAACTTGGAAGAGGGAGGAAAAGAAAGCCAACAACATAAACCACAGTGCCCAAATTTTGTTCAAGGGAAAAGCAGAAGTGAAACACCACCTATGGGTATTCAAAGTTGAGATTAATACACTATAATCAGATTAATTCCAATAGAAAAAGGCAAACTTCCACATTTTTCATGTGACAAAATGAGGGCTCTGCCTTACTATACAACTACAGAATCACAGGACAGCTGGGGTCAACAGAGGCCTCAGGGTTCAAGCTTCACATCCCATTCTCTGCTCAAGTTCACCAATTGTTCAGACAAAGCTGCTGGAAATATCAGTTAAAGCTCAAATACTGCTGATGTTCAGAAAAGTGGGACAATGGGGATACAACACAGGCTAACCTGGCAACAACTGCGTAATTTGACTTGTTCCCCAGCATAACATAATGGAAAGCACGGCACTGACAGCAGAGTAGTAAAGTCCTTGGCTGCAGCAAGTGAGGACTTGCTCAAATGCAACAGCTACATGCACAGAAACAAAGGAAAGAATCTGCTAACCTTTAGAAGGCCTCAGGTACGTGGAGATCTCCAGTAAGATACCCTTGCCTCCACTGCCAACCTTTAAATGAGGTCTGAGAAGGGCTGGATCCTTGTTCCACCCATTCCAGTCACTCAAGTGCATTGCTTGCAGCTGAGCTCCCCTGGGTTGGCTCTGCCTTCCCACCAGGTGCTCAGTCACCGACTCAAGCTGTGACTTAGCATTTCTGCCACACCCAGGAAGAGTTACTTTACTTAAGCTACAGCAGTTAAACGTATTTTTATTTATTTTAAGTAGAACTTCATAATCAAGAAAACATCAGGCCACTTCACTTTTAGGAAAACACTGAAATTGTGCAGGAGTTTTGAGCTGGCCACATCTCTGCTACTTGACATTCAACTACACAGATGGTACCAAAAGGGTAAATGTAAGAGATTAGCAAACCTTTGTGAGCTTTAGCTGAACTGACACAGGCAATGAAACTGAAGGTACCAAGGATTAGAAACGCCAAGAAAGGACCAACAAAATCCTAGTGACTATTTGAACCCACATCGACCCCACAGTCATGCTATAATGCTATGCTACAGTGATCCCTCTCTTGCTGACAGCTCTGAGAGACGACAACAGATCATGCTAAATGCAGCCTGACAGCCCCAGCTATCTTTCTCAAACAAGTTACTTGGACTTGTTCCTAGCATTAAGAAACTCGCAAAGCATTTTTTTTTTTTTTGGATGAGGAGCAATGCATAAAGAGAGAAAAAGACAACAATCCTTTCTTCAAGTTTCTCTGCAAACATGACAAAATCATGCCTATTCATACCTGCAAACTTCAATGCCAAAATATATTGAAAGTGTTATGTTTAAATAGCAAGCTTCCAGTCCTCCTATTTTCTTCTGCCCATTCAACTAACCCAGTAAGTTATCTTAAATAGATGCAATATTTTCCAGGCTTCAAACAGAGAAATGCCATAACCAGTGTGAATTTCCTAAGTAATTGGACTTCACCTTCAGGCAGTCGCTCCACTAGCAGCATTCTGGAACCAACAAACACACTATTTGCAAAAGCTAGATGAAAACAAGTGAGCATAAACCAAGTTATGGCAAATACTACTAAAAATATATATTTTTTTTTCTATTAACTTCTTTTATTCTTGGAAACCATATAGCCTTTAAAACAAAGATTCAAAGTGGCCGATGCTATATTCAATAAATAAAAGAGTGAAGTCAGAAGTGAGAAACAGATTGAAGTAACACAATCAGTATTGTGGATGTCCTTCAGTGTCTTTCAGGCTTATTTGAATTTTTTTCTTGTGGAAGAATATGACATAAGGAAAGGTCAGAAACCGGAGGAATCCTACATAGCATATACAAACACTTATTGATTGCTATGATTCATCTCTTTTCTTCAAAACCTCTAAGATATTTGACCAACAATTGTTTTATTTACAAGAACTGAAAGGGCCTCTTATGGAGAAAATAACAGCACTTCAAGGGCTAACAGTCAATTCCTCAGCTCACCTCTGGAGCTTAAGCAGGAACAGGCACAGATACGCAGGAATGTCACCTGCCCAGCTTCACAGGCAGCCACGAGCACAAGAGAACAGCAGCTCTTCCAGGTGGCAAATAACACCTACCTGCAGGTGCTACAATCTCTTAGCTGCAGAAGCATCTTTTCCATCCTTGATTCCATCCTTGATGTAGGAAGCAGACCAGCTGCACTAGGCTAAAGCTGGCCTTAGACAAAAAAAGAAGTCAGTGTAGGTTTGTTCTCAAGCACTGTGGGTTTTCAAAATAATGCTGTTTAAGGCAGCAACACACATTCAACACACATCAGCAGCAGCCACCCTGCCCCAGGCTCTCTTCTGCTGCAAACACTCAACGAGCTACCTAAGCTGCTGCCGAGGTCTTGCACACCTTCTTCATCCATTTGCCACCATAATACTTAAAAATCAAGAGCTACACCTTAGACTTTTGGCTACTTTCATTATAAAAGGAAAGCCATACTTTAAACCTGAAGTTTTCCCTGAAGAGACTTCAAAAAATACTTAACATCTATTCAACATCACACAAAAAAACATTCCAGAATGCCACAAATAGATACTGCAGAAGTCAAAGGAGACCACAAAGTAAAACAGCAATATAATCAGTCATTATAAGAAGTCCCTTCCCAGCTTTAGTCTAAGTTCCTTCAGGTACTAGAAGGCCACTATAATATCCCCCCCAGAGCCTTCTCTTCTCCAGGCTGAAGAGCCCAACTCTCTGTCTGTCCCCTTCATGGGGGAGGTGCTCCAGCCCTCTGATCATCTTCATGGCCCTCCTCTGGATCCATTCCTCCAGCTTCAAGCCATTCTCGTGTTGTTCAGTTCTGGGGTCACCACAGTCCTCCAAGTGGGGTCTCATGAGAGCAGAGTAGGGGGCAGGATCACCTCCCTCAACTTGCTGGGCCATGTTTATCTTGATGCAACCCAGGATATAGTTGGCTTTCTGAGCTGCAAGACATTCAATAGCCTTGGTTACTTCATGCTTATTTATGCTATCTCCCAGATCTTCTTTTGTCTCAAGCCAAAAGCAAAAGGGATGAGGAAGGGAAAAGGATTCAAAGAATTATGGAAAACTCAGCCTAAGGCAATGCTTAGGAAGATATGAGACAGGAAAGGCTGGTAGAATTATGAAATTGTAAGTTTGCAAGATTTAAAAGGCCAATATATTACTGTACTATTACCATTATTTTCTTATATTAAGGACAATTTCAATTGCAACTTCATGACTGGTCTAGTGAACACAGAGCAGGGACCTCTTTTGCCTTACTAGAACTCTTCACACTGTCCCATGTGACACTATTAACAAACTAAAGAAACAATCCAGATAGAAATAAAAGTCTGCTTAAGTACTTGTGTATATATTGTATGCTATTAAAGTCTGAGTATGTTTCAAATTCTGTCATGGGTCTGGCTCTGTACAATTTAAGAAAATAATTAAGTGTAGTTATAGTCCACTTGAATTGCATTAAGGCATGAAAAATGCTTTCCAAAGCAGGAACAGAATTTACATTACAATAAACCGACTCCATTTTACAGATGAACTGTAATGACTTGCTGTTGTCAATAGAAATCCCATTTCTCCAGAATCTTCCTCCCCCATTCCAACATACCAGGCTGGCTGCTAGTCAGCTCTTACACTTCAAACTGAAAAAATGCTAAGGTGAAGGAATCAGAGTGGAAATGAGGTCAGTTCAGTTCTCAAAAAACCCTACACCATTTTCTTATAGGCTGAGTCAGCCCGGTAAGGGTTCCAACAAATACTATATGCAAAGCTGGGGAAGCAATGGAAACACTGAACAGCTCACCCATTACAGGTTCTAATGAATGAGCAATTCAAAGCAGGATCAACTAATTACCACAGATCATAAACTGAATAGAAGTCAATGTCATAACACTGATAAAACCAAGATCACACAACCACTAGAGAAGTGCATTCCAGTCTGCATGGCACTCCCGTTTGCCTAGTCAAAGCACTGGCCATCAACCTTTATAGAAGGTCTACATCTCAAACTGGAAAAAGAGCAAAAAGAAACAAGAATAAGAGTTTTCAAAAAATACAGCTTATAGATGTACTAAAACAATTACAGCTCATTGAGGACAAAGAACTAAAAAAAATACCATGAAGAACAACATTCTCATGTGTAAAGAGTTAAAAGAAAGATGACTACTTCCACTCGTTCAGGCTCATGAAAGAAAGAAGCTAAATCAATCTGCAGGAAAAAATGATTGGCATTTTGAATCAGAAAGGACTCAACTACAAGGGAAAGCAATAGATTGTCCACAGAAGTGGTGAAAACCATTTCTGACAAGTTTGAGAACTTGATTACACAAATTGAGGCCCAGTCCAGACCTGATTTACTAGGTCAACATTCTGTTACAAACTACAATACTGAAATAGCAAATCCTTTTTAATGTGTATTTTTAATACATTAAAATAAAATTTTAATACAATAAAAAATATTCTTAAATAGAACTTTTACAGAAGAACAAAGGCAATCACAGCCCTTAGATGTCACGAGATTCAGCCTTTTCAGGGTCTGGCTTAGAAGAATCCCACGGGATAAGGCCCTGGAGCCAACCAGGAGCCAGTTGACCATCTACTGGAACTGGCTGCCCAGAGAAGAACTGAGGAGTCTGCATTTCTAGAAACAGGTCAAGCCCGCTGGATATTGGCCTGAGAATCCTGCTTTGAGCACAGGAGATGCAACATGCAGTCTGAATAGGTCCCTTCCAGCCTCATCCCTTCTGCAGTTCTTGCTCAGAGCCCAATTGTAAATCTATTTACAATTACAACGTACAAAAAGCTTTGATGTAATAGCATCATCAAAACAAGGCAATTCTGCACAGACATAAAAGAAAAAAATCAACATAATTGATTACTTGATACCATTACACTATTTTGTACCAATCCTTTAAAGATACTGAAGTAACAAAGAAGGTTTCACACAGCATCACCAATTTAATAAGATATTACAGAAAAAAATTAAATTGCAGTTGTACATTCAAAATAGCATTCCCCTATGAAAACAAATCACAAGGATCAGCTCAGTTGTCTCATAAGGCAGTAAAGACTGCACATTATTCTTCAGCCCAGCTAGGTTGGCTCATAAATTAAACAGGGTCAGGCTGTTCAGCAGTAGATTAGAAGAAACCCAGATGTTTCCAGGAAGGCCATAGCAGTGGCAATGCACTTGGCCATGCTCTTTGCCAACCTGACCTGAACCCGTGTCCCAGTATGACATCAGATTAGTCTGCTGCTGAATGTGCAGCTCATATGATTCACTGGTTACCAAATCCTGGGACAACTGTAATCAGAAGGCAGTAAACTAGCCCTCAAAAAGGCAAATTCTTAAGCTTTTCTCCCCAGTTTATTTAGTGGCATTACAATTTGTCCATCATATAGAACTAATTCTCATGCAATTTCCATTGGATGCAGTATTTACTTTTCAGCCTGAATTGCAGTAAACTTACAAAAGCTCCTGGGGATTTTCTTGCCAAGAGAGATCTGCTAGGACACCAGGGGACTAAAACACTAGGATTCTAGACACAAAAGGTCTAAAACATGCTACTTAATTATTTTCCCTAAGAATCTGCCACTGTACTTGGATGGGCCCATAGGGTAGTAGGGCCCATAAGGCACCTGGATACTTGCTGGGTTTTTTGTTATATTCATACCATTAAGCTATCATCAGAAATGTATAAAGCTCATTTAAAAACTAGGAGGCTGCAGAGGGGGCTCCAACACTGCTCATAGCCAATTCCTATTCAATCCCCATATTCCTCAGCACATCTCTCATCAATTTTTCAGACCTAATTAGAATTTGGAAATAGTGGCCTAAAATAATTTTGAAGGCAGATGAAGATCAGACTTCCCCAATGCCCTGCAAATAACCCACAGAGAAAAGGGCACAAATCAAAAAACTTACTTTATCCTCAACAAAAGGTATTCTGTGTGGGAAAAATATCCAGGAGGACAGCATGCCACCTTTCTTCTAGCTCCTGATATATCAAGGACTTAATCGTTCCACATTGATCTAATAGACTGGGCAGTAGGGAAAGGGGACACAGAGACATGGAAACACACACTGCAGTATCATAACCCAACCTGCTTAAGGAAACATTCTCCCAACTCCCTTAAGAAAACATCCTTCCTAGAAGAAAATTCTGTTGCTTTGAGAGTAGCTTCTCAAAAAGAGCAGAACTCTTCACTGTTTGGGTTACTAAGCAGGAAGATAAAGCACACAATGCAGAATGAAGTAAGCTGTGAAGACAATACTCCACATTTGATGGGGAAGGGGGTGGTAAGCACAAAGAAAAATACGGCCTCTGCATACCCCAGGTATTACATTTGTATTTAGCACTGCAAAGTTTTACTTGCAACCATTCAAGCAAGCGAAATGAAGATAAACTTCTTTCAGCTAAAATTATTGTACTTCTCCCCATCCTTACAGTTCCATTAATCCTTATTCCAGTAAGAGCAAAGTGAAAAACATTATATTATCTGACAATACTGCCATTAAATATATTAATAGTGAACCAGCTGATGAAAATTAAATAGAGGAGATGCTTTTAAAGACTTGGAAATAATTAAAAATGTTGAATGTGGCTGATCCATCACTTTACTGGCTCCAAGCTCCAAATTAGTGAGTCCTAAGTTTGACAATTCATATAATTAACTTGAAACAGAAAACAGATATGCCAAACAGACAATACAGCATTAACTGGATACTTCAGTACCTTCACAATCCCTATTTAAAAGCACGGCTAGCTCAAAGCGCCAAGCAGTTCAACTATGCAAAAACCTTTCACAGCTCGTTGCTTCTGTAGCTTTGCTTTGTGCCTTTCTCACCGCAGTATTACCTACATTAACATTTATACGTGGTCTGTACGCTAATGTCACCTAAAAATAACTTGAGGTGGGCCCATGTTTTGCAATAAGGAATTGAATCACAAGTCCAACTCTTTTAGTTCCACGTGACTTCACCATGGTTTCAGACTGCTCCCTCACTACACAAGTCATCATCATCTTCCACGCAAAAGAGGCAATAGAACAGGTGCTATTGGAACTAGCAACATCAGTAACATCTTCCTTCAGATTACAGATTTTATTCTACCACTGCTTGTTGTGAATACAGGATATAAATCCAAAAGACACAAATTCATGGTCTGTACAAGGTAATACAAAGACCTTGTTGCCTTAAAAAAAAAAGTCCTGCTGCTTCTCCACCAATGAAGCTGACACCACACTCTGCAAATTTCTGTAAACAAATGATATTTGGCTCCAGCTGTGTCAGGAAGTGATCCAGTGCAAAACACGAGCACCCCATTCCTCACACAGAGCCAGCAGTCTATAAAGCACAGGGCTGGCCATAACCCTGCCCTCTCAGCAGAAGCACCACTGTTTTCAGGCAACTTAAAATTCACAAGAACACCACCAATATTTTTATAGCTATATATTATACTGAGTTCATATATTTTGAACACTGAAATAGATGAGTGAATACTTCTGTTGCTCTAGAGGATCGCTGGTGCACAAATACGTTTGGCCACACTGATAGTACTTTACAAAAAAGTGTCATTACAACAGAGATTCCTAATAAGCAGTAAAAGAAAGGAGTCATAAACAGTATATAGTAGCAGAGTTAAGTAACCAGACTTGTGATCTGAAGTGGCTATAAACTGACTCATATTCTAGCAAGAGTTTGCAGCAGAGAGGTTCAAAGTTTGAGTTTAATCATCACTGACAATGCTTTCATCCAGTGCTGCAAAACCTCTGCATCTCAGACGCCAGCATTTAAATAGCAGTTCTTATTCCTACTTTATTATACAGTGTTAATCACATCTGGTTTTTTTCCCCTCCATAAACCAAACAAGATGTAACATCTTTCAGTAAGGTACCCCATCTCAAAAGTACTTTGCACTTCGGACTGCTGGATAGCTATTGAATAGGCAGACACTCTTCCCCATCCCAAATAACCAAAAAGCTTCAGCAGAAGTAAACATTTTTGCCCACCAGCTTTGCTGACACACCACAGGGTTTACCACCAGGGGGAGATGGGAAAGATGACACAGAACTGACTGAAGGCACAGGTAGTGAGGCACCAGTCTGAACATGCCTAATTAAAAGCTGAAAATCACCATTACCTATCTCCCATATGCTCCCATTTGTAAGCAGGAGTTGGGCAGTGAATCTTAGCATATGGCAACAGTAAGCTGCGCTCCAGTCTTTGAATAGCAAAGTACATACAATCTGGTCTTCAATTTCAGCTATAAACCATGACAGTACTGCAACCTTAAAAGGAAAAATAATACCATATAAAGTTGTGGACAGGGAGCAATGATGGATAAGGAATAAAATAATGAAACCCCACATAAAATTTTCCTGGCTGCTGAGGCTATTCACTTATATTTGGGAGAGCTAAGCCTTCATGCCTCAGTTCCCCTTTTGAAAGCTAGAAAAAATAATCCTGTTTGGTGTTTTAAGAACACACAGAAGACACATGAGTTGTGGATCATTCATGACATGTAAGCACAGAGAGAAAGAACTAGACTGAGCCAGAATCACCCTGATGGCACTGCATCACTTGGCCTGCCCAGTAACACACAGCTCTGGGCTTCAGCCAAAACTGTGTTTGGCTTTCTTATGCTGAAACCAATGCTCCCAGAAGCAAGGTCATCTAGAGATTCTTCTGGAGTACTCATCAAGAAATATTTGACAGGCTTTATTCTTTTGAAAAAGTATGCATTAATATTTAGTGGGTAAATGTTTTCTCTAATTAAGAAGCTTTTTAAATGCTGATCAAGTCAGGTGAATTCAAACAACCATCTAGCTCTGCTTCAGGTAGGAAACAAACAGCTAGATATCAGTTCACTTGTCATTATTTGCTAACATAACAACAAATGATGCACATGTACATATATTGATATACACACTCTACAAAGAAATTAATAGAACATTGCTACAGAAAAAAAGTTATCCTGTTTATACCTAAATTTAAGTCATGCCTTTTTCAAGATACATTCATTTTTGAAGAATCATTTGTTTTTCAAGTTGCATCCCTGTTCCACATCTAAACATACCAGTTTGGAAGTAATTTCTTGCACATCACTTAATTAGAAGAAAAAAATTAACCTAATGAACAATGGCATCAGTGAACGCCAATAGTTAAACAACATGCACTTCTTAATATAAGGCTCAGAAATTAATCAGCCTTCTTCCAATTGTCTGTTGCTCATCACAACATCACCTTCCCTTTTTAAGTTCCATATAAATGTTTCAAGATAGCTACAAAGCACACAGAAAACTCATATATTGAAACAATCCTCACTAGTTTTTATTCTGAAAAAAAAAAAAAGCCTCCAAACACGGCCAAACTCACCATCAGAACCAAACAGAATCAAATTTTGATTAAAAAAAGCCTAAGTCAACACACAACATTCTAACACACCTCAACCACCACCTAGCAAATCAGTGGAGCCTACACAGGAACATAAGGGATCCCACCACACAGGCCCACTGGACCTACACACACATAACCCTACAAGCAGCACATTCCAGCTTGAGCACACCAGTCACCACCAAGCACTGAATACCATTTTCACTTCATCTCTTACACCTCTAAAATCCAAGGCAAAAGAAATCATGGGTGCAAGATGAGATTTGCTTTACAGCTCTTTATGATTTCTCCTACTTTACATCGTCTTAACTCTATCTTATTCTTGTAAATCCACCTTGCACCATAGAATGACATCATTTCAATTGCGTCAAGGTACTTCTATATGGCTGTCAAGTAAATGAGGTACACTCATCCATCTCTATAAAAACACTTTACAAAAGCATTAAATAACACATTCAGAAGTGCAGGTACTCTATCTTTCTGAATCTTGAAAATTAAATAAAAACAGGTGGTTCTTGCAGGGAATCTGGCAGGAAGCAGTCAGAAATGTTCTTCTTATTTGTACAGTAGAAGCACTAAAACTCCAGCAGCTGGAAACAGACAGGAAGGTGAAATGTCTACCAACAGGCCTGTGCTTATAGAAGGAGAATCAGGCAATGAGGCACTGACATGAGGGCCTCCCATCACTCCTGAAAAGACTCCTAAGATAACAAACGTCCAAAAGACAAGATCAGACAAACATACAAGAACCCTTTCATGCTCAGCTATATAACATTGGTATTGAGAAGAAACTTGAGAAATCTAATTATTCACAATATCTGATGAACTTCAGAATTTCAGGAAAATTGTCTTACTTTTAAAAGCTTTACAAAAGAAGGTGAAAATTAGAAGCATGCAATGTAGAAATGCAGAACACCCTGAACATCTGGTTAGTTTAGCTAGAACCACCTGTAATTCTCAGAGATCAAAGTGCTGGCTGATGGCAGGAATTAACACATTCCAGCATAAGCATCGTGCCAATTTATTTTCACCTATGCCCCATTTGAAAATATAAAGCATGCAATTTGAGAGTCTCCTCCTTTTTTCCACCCTTAAATTGTATGTCAGACATTCTTATTCCAAGTACTTTTTTCCACCACCCCACGTTCATCTCTCCCCCTCAGTGTCCTTTGCCCAGTAGCCCTCCTTTCATTCATCCGCTCAGCCAGGAGTACTTGGAAGTGACACGATGCTCACTGTTACGTTATTCATTCTGAACTGCTATCAAGTGTGGATAAGGTCCTGTGAAAGAAAAAGAAAGATGATCCTGTGGCCTATAAAGACAGAGCAAAGCAGGGGCAGTCTTTACATGACATTCTCAGAGGTCTGTCTCACTTGCTGTGCAACACTATATATATTTACAGTCTCACTGTAGAATCCTATTTCCTCCTATAACCCAGTTCCTGTTGATCAGTTCTTGGGGCATCCTGATCCTAAATGACATCAGAAGCATTAATACTCTAAGGAGGAAAAGATGCTGAACATAGAGGAACAGGAGTAAGCAGAGCCACCATCAAGAGGATTGGAAACGTCAAGAATTTCCAGGCCAAGCCCATGGAGGCAATGCGCAATTGCTACTGACTATTGGGGAGACAAGAACAAAAATCCCATAGCCTGCAGAGGAGAACAGAAACATAAACAGAATGGAGCAAGTCTGGTCCACCTCATCAAGTATATAACAAAATAAGAGTTAGACCCTCCAGTTTTAGCAGCAAGGCATGCTGAAACAGGAAAGCTGTGCCCTTCTTTGCACAAACATACAATCTCCCCAAAAGCTCACCTCTTTCCATATCCTAAACCTACAGCTCTATAAAGTGTATCAGAACTTGTGTCACTTACCTGCTTTCCAACAGCAGGCAGATGAGGCTGCTTCAGCAAAGGAAAACTGGCCTCTGTTACACAGCAACACCTGCTGTATGTAGGCTGAGTGCTCTGCTTCGTTGACTTGGGATAGCTCTGGGCTGAGGGGACTGAACAGCTTCAGCCTGCCTGAACAGCAGCAGTTCACTTCCAGAATGCAAGCATGAGGCCATTAAACAGTTACCCCCAGCTGGCAAATTTAGCTACAAAGTAATACTTGCATATTTTGTACCTTGAAAATGAAAACAAAGACTCATGAGAATGGGTAAGACAGACTCCAACAGCAACACCTTCCAGTAAAACAATCAAGCTTGAGAAACTTGCTTTGTCAGATGCACTACGAAGGCAGGTCAGTTTTCAGACATGAGCCAAACATACCAACTCAGCCTTCAATTAATTTATTTTTAACATGATTATTTTAAAATAGCTTTACTGAATACATTTTTAAATGAATGTTGTTAGCAAAACTACCGGGACAGGAGACAGTAACCACTAAAGTAACTAAATGAAGCATGTCAAAGGTGTTTTTACTGCTAGCTTCTTTCAGTTAGCTCAGGAATAAAGCACTCTTTGGGCACTCTAAAATACTAGAGCTTAAAGACTGTGGCTCAATGCAGATTTTTCTTTTTTTTTTTTTTGTATCATCATTCTTCTAAATAACATAGAACACATTGTGTTCTAAAAATATACATATATATCAAAAAGCACTAGAAAGAAAAAGTATTTTTCTCTACATTCTACTACCACCATGGCAGTGCAGTCAGGGGGATCTCAAAATCCAAGACAAAGAGCAGAAGGGAACCTGCAGGACAAGGGGCACATCAGGTCACACTGATTGAAAACACACATCACTAGAACAAGCCTCACTTTAAGCACTCACTGCTAGTAGTCATTATGGCAGCCAGAAGTATAAATGGACTGAAAAAATGATTAGATACTAAGGAAAAATGTTCCCAAGCTATTGAATTATAAGGGCACAATCTGTAACTCAGCACGCACCTAAGATGCAGACTACCAGAAGTTGAAAAGAAATAAAAGCCCAGCGGACATATCACTTTCCATTCATCTCATCTTTGTCCCCAAGGCATCTGTTACAGGACACTGAAAGCCACCAGACATGACACCAGGCTAGATGGATCTTCAATCTGATACACTGTAACTCTGCTCACAGCAATCCACATCAGAAGAGTCATTTTGCAAGGCACATGCATTTCTCTCACATCAGAGTAATCATAGAATCAGCAAGGTTAGAAAAGACCTAAAAGATCACCTAGGCTAACCATCCTACCACCAATCTTCCCCCACTAAACCACGTCCCCCAGTACAACATTTATGTGTTTCTCGAACACCTCCAGGGTCGGTGACTCCACCACCTCCCTGGGCAGTCCATTCCAGTGCCTGACCACCCTTTCTGAAAAGTAATACTTCCTAATGTCCAGCTTGAATCTCCCCTGCCGTAGCTTGAAACCACTCCCTCTGGTCCTATCACTATTGACACGAGAGAAGAGGCTGACCCCCAGCTCACCACAACCTCCCTTCAGGAAGTTATAGAGAGCAATAAGGTCTCCCCTGAGCCTCCTCTTCTCCAGGCTGAACATTCCCAGCTCCTGCAGCCTCTCCTCATAAGGCCTGTGCTCCAGACCCCTCACCAGCTTTGCCGCCCTCCTCTGGACACGCTCCAGGGCCTCAATGTCTTTCTTGCAGTGAGGGGCCCACAACTGAACACAGTACTCGAGGTGCGGCCTCACCAGTGCTGAGTACAGGGGAACAATCACCTCTCTGCTCCTGCTGGCAACACTGTTTCTGATGCAAGCCAGGATGCCATTGGCCCTCCCAGCCACCTGGGCACGCTGCTGGCTCATGTACAGCCCAGCATCGACCAACAACCCCAGGTCCATTTCCTCCATGCAGTCTTCCAGCCAATCTGCCTCAAACCTGCAGCATCATCTGTGGGCAAAACATAGGACTCAGCACTTAGTCTGTTTGAACCTCATCCCATTGGCCTCAGCCCAGCAATCTACCCTGTCCAGATCACCCTGTAGGGCCTTCTACCCCCAGGCAGATCGATGCTTCCTCCCAACTTGGTGTCACCTGCAAACTTACTGCGGGTACCACACTCTCAATCTCCTCATCCAGGTCATCAATAAAACTGGATTTAATTCTATTCACCAAGTAATTAAGCACAGATAAACAAATCTCTTAGCCGACAACTCCAGCAGTTTATCTACTTGACTTTTTCAGACATAGGTAAACCAAGGCTAGGAAATAATACGACTTGAGGTAATTATTTTAAGTTAGCTGCTGAGCTGCAGAACAAACAGCAAAGAATTATTAGTTTCCATACTGGAGTTCAAACCACTAGATGGTGCTTTGAAAATGAAGCAGAACTGTGAAGCTAGAATAACGTATGCTGATTTATAGGTTGCCTTTCTCAGGATTTTTATCAATATTGCTGATCACTGTAGCTGCAGCTTCTGATCAGACAGTAGTAACAAGAATCAAGCAGGTAATTGAGCAAGATCAAAGAGCTGATTTAAAAAACAGTGAGTATGTTCAGAAATCCAGTGCTGCTTCCCCAAATAAGACAGATTCCTGATTCTTCTGTCTTTGGAAGCCATTAGATGTTAATATACACATGGCACTAAGTACCACATTTTTATCACAAACAGCATGGTGCAGAAACTTGGATTACAGCACCAAATTTCTGCTACAAATAATATTTACTTCTTTCACTCTTTCTTCAAGTTCTCCTAAGACACTTTTCCTCAAGACCGAAGTCACTCTGGTTCTCTCTTGTGAGGAGTAAATATTTCACTTCTAAGATGTAGAAATCACAGCTAAAATGAAATATTGCTTCCCAACTATTACTCTGTAAACTGGTCCTTCCTTTTCCATTTACTCACTCAAAACTTGTCTCAACAGTTGCTTGGCTACTCCAGCAGTTTCATCTTTTTATGATGGGCAGAAATGGTGAGAAATGAAAATACAGCTTAAAATAATCCTCCCCCTTCCTACACCTCATTCTACTGAATCAACTTTACAAGTGTTCTTCACAGTGTGTTAAGCACATCCTTGAGACTAATTTTTACTATATTCTGTTGCTCTGTAGTTCATATTTCTATTCATCTTCTATATACAACTTCATTTTCCCTTCAGAAATTCCTACTAACATCTTTTCCTCCTTCTTTCAAAAAAAAAAATCATTTTTGGCTATTTTTCATAATATTTATTTCCTATTTCTATTTATAAAGTAACTCTAGGAATGCTCCTAAGCAAGATAACATTCTCACATGCAACTTTTAAAGCTCAGTTCTTACCCGCACTTAAATAAAAAAAGAACAAAACAAACACCAGCACCACCCCTATCCTTGCACAAGGTAATGCAGAAGCTCCTAGAAGTTATTTGATTAATTATTTTTTATTGCCACTGGCTCTCACTTTTCTACATTAGGCAATTACTCTTTATTCCCTAAGAATGTTCTTATTTGCAGTGTCTTCTTCCTAGGTCAGTCCTAGGCAGAAGGGGTGCTAAAAAACAGCATCATGCCTCCAGGCTCTTGCCAGCCTGGTGAACACCTGACTGGGACAAAGCATGCATAAAACAAGGCACCTGCTATACCAATAAGTAAGAATTTCGTGTTAACCAAGAATGTAAGGAATTCTTGAACATTCATCACAAGATGCACCTACTGTCACATAGTAAAAGAAGATAAGAGCAAAAAAATAAAAATAAAAATAGGGTAACGAATGAACACCTAAAAAAAAAAAAAAGAAATCAAAAAAAACATATTTCTTGGCTTTTATTCCCCCAAAAGAATAATACAGAAAGTGAACATCCATCAGAGATACTGCAGTCTTATACTAGGCAGATTAAAATATCTTTAAATTGTGGCTGGAAACAGATTTTTTCTTTCCTAGTCAAATACAGAACAGTTCTTCCAAAATATCGATAAATCAGAGCTCCATTCAATATTGACCCTGGTGAGCAAGTTACCTGTTCTTTGCTCAAGCTATTCTCCAACCTCAAGTAGCAGCATTCATAGGAGTTTTTCTGAATACTTTGGTTATCAAAAGCATTTCGTAACTGTACAAAAGCAGCCTGTTCCAATCCTTCTGTGGGATGCTGACATCTGCCTGGGAGCAGGCTCTGACCTAGCACCTGTGGAATGTTCCGACAGCAAAAGGCACAGGATAAGGAGTGACAGGAAATGTTTCTATTATATCTGTGTGTGCATTCAAACATTTGCATTTAGGAGCCACCTTTTTTCTCAGAGCAGCAGCTGTGCCAAGGAGGTAGTGGGATGCCTGCAGCATCCTGAGGCAGTCACAGAACACAGCTTCTGCATGCTGCAGCCCTGAGCTGCTTGCAGTCACTTCTCTGCACCTTCTCCTGGTTCAGAAGTAAACACTAACTCCTTTCCAATAACTTACCATGTTGTTTCCTGTTTGGGGACTGCAGATTCACCTCACAGAAACCACTCAAAAATTAGATTGCAACCTATGTAGCACGGAAGTTTGAAAACAAAGCCTCATCTCTCTGCTCTGCCTCTATGATCTCAGCTGAGAGCAGCCTCCTACCAGCTGCATAGATCATGTTGCTGTTATCTGTTTCACTCTTTGTTTACCTCAACCATCAGCATTAGACCCGGTTTATTAAATCTGGGTATCCAGCATACCTGGAGAGCCAGAACAGGGCCACATAGCAAGAGCATAAGGATGCAGGAAAGTCATGCTGTCCTCGTGATGTGCTCCCAGCATTAGTCAGGACTTTGCACTTCCCTGCACTAATATTTTCTCTCACATCCTTGCTATGTTCAAACAGATGCAGCAGTTTCTAAGTCAGTGTCTGTCTTAATGCAGGTCCTGCCTCTTGCAGCAACTTGACAATTATACTGATAGCTTTGTAATTACATCCTGTTAAGCAATACCTGCTCTGTTTCATTTTTTTTTAGCCTCCCCCATGTAAAAATAATACTTGAAACAGTTTACACAAATACTTTTGGGGAATAGAACTATCAAGTTCATTTCATATCAAGAAGTATCAATTTCCCTGGGATCAGAGCATTTATTGAGGTCTCTGAATGTGCTGCACTGTGAATGCTCTGTGCTCTGAGCTCATTGCTTCCAGCTCCTTCCCAATCCCATTCCTGCACTGCCTTCAAAGTTCCCTCTGGATGTAACCAAACAACAAACAGCCAGCAACATATGCTGCCATGCAGAAGTCTATTACATGATACTAGCATCTGGAAAGCCTCAAGAGAAGCAGTTCCAACACAAGCAATAGCAATATGTAACTGATAAAACATACCTGGCACCTGCAGTGCCTAACAAGATTATAACTAAGCAACATCAGTAATGATAGCCCTCACCAGATTGAATATCCCAAAAGTAGCCATCTCAGGATACACGATATTCCAAAGCATTCAAAAAGAAAGCTTGGAACCCATTAACCTTAGCAGAAGAAACCTCAACACCTTGACAAAAAAAAGACAGTAAGCAGTATAACCAGGGAAGTTACAGTCACAGAATCACACAATCGCAGAATGGCTGAGGTTGGAAGGGACTCCACAGGCCACCCAGCCCCAACTCCCTGCTATGGGCTGGGTGCTCCCAACCAGCTCAGGCTGCCCAGGGCCCATCCATCCCAGCTCTCACAATCTCCAGCACTGGGGCAGCCACGCTTCTCTGGGCAACCTGTGCCAGAGCCTCACCACATTCTTGAGCAAAGAATTCCTTCCTAACAACTGATCTAGATCTCCCCTCTGTACGTTTAAAGCCATATCCCCTCATCCCGCTGATATCTGCTCGTGTAAAAACTCAGTCCCACTTCTGTTTATAAGCTCCTTTCAAGTACTGGAATTCCCTATATGAGAACTCCATCTCAAACACTGCCAAAACATGCTGAGGTTTGAAACATTTCATTATTAAGTTAACTATGTTATCCATAAGAATTCAATAGGCACATGAGGGGAAAAAAAGGCTATTTCTAAAGAACACACTGTCACACCGACCCATTTTGAACATGAGTTTAAAGGCAGCGCAATAAGCTCCAGAAACCAACAAGGACCATTTGCAAACAAAGTCTCAGTTGGCCACAACTCTGCCTACCTCAGGCAGCTCCCTGGAGCAGGAAGGCCCTGCTGCTGCCTGCAGTGCAATGGCACGAGATGACAGTGCTAGGTGGGGCCAGCAGCACGCAATGGGCTGGGAAGGTCCCCCAGCACAGCTCAGCCCCATGGAAATAAGAGCATGCACCGCCCAGTGCACACACTGGGTACTGAGAGCACAGCGTACAGCAAGGTACTGCACAGGGGTAGGTAGGTCTTACCATAAAGAGACAGAACCTCGATTAGAAAGAAGATTTATGTAAGATTATTTTTTATTATTAATGTGAAATCCGATTCATTTTGATTCGGAAATCGCGGCAAAAGCGACACTTGCAATTTCGTGCGCACTTAATTCCGTGCATATTCTCTTCCAGCTCACTAAAAGTTCACTGATATAAAACAAGAAGTCTCTGGAAAACTATTTGCAGTCAGCTGCTGCCTTTCCCTTCCTCCGTCTCCCCTTGATTTCCACCGCAGCCGCTCGGAGCGGCGTCGGAACACCGCGTCCCCCACGCACGGACCGCGGCCACCCGGGCTCCAGTTCTGCAGTCTCATCTCAACTTTTCCTTCTATTTCCCCCAGCCCAGCAGCGCAGCGCTGTCACGCGGGTGAACGAGCTGCGTGCGGGAAACGGCGACGGGAACGAGCCTCGGCGCTGCCGCCGAGCGCTGGAGGAAGGACGGGTGGCGGTGACAGGACAAAATTCAGCCGAGTGCTCCGTAAGGTGAATCACGCCGCCGACGGGAAACGGAGACCGCAATCCAGCGGCGCTCCTCGCGGCGCCCCGAGCTCGGCGCAAGGTGCCGCTCGTGCCGGAGGGGAACCGCTTCGCCACGCGGCGGCCGCGAGCCCTCCGCAGAGCCCTCAGCCCCCTCGCGACCCCCGGAGCCGCGCGGGCAGCGCCGAGGCGGCGGCGCCCGGACCTCCCGCCGCCCCGCCGCTCACCTTGGGTTTGTAGAGCCACTTTCGGAACCTGTTCATCATCCCCGCGGCCGCTGCCCCGCCGCCGCCGCTCGGAGCGCGCCGCCCGCCGGCTGCGGCCACGGGGGCTGCCGGATGCCCGCAGAGCGGGCTGCTCGGGGAGCGGGGCGAGCCCTGCCGCTCGCCGGGAGGCTCCGCGGGGCGGAAGGTCTCAGCGCCGCCCGAACGAAGGCTGCGCGCCGCCGCTTCAGCGCACGGACCGGCCGCCGGCACGGGCAGCGCCGACTGCTCCGCGCCTCAGCGCCCGCCCCCAAAACATTGCGCGGCCGCCCGCCCGACAGCGGCGCCCCCTCGCCGCTGGGCGCATGCGCAGAAGCAGGTCCACGCGCTCCATCGGCACCGCCCACCGGCCCCGCGACCAATCGGAAGGCGGCTGGGTGCGGCCTCCGGAGGGATCGCCCCGCCCGCCTGGCCGCTTATTTGCGTAACACGAGGCGGGGGCGGGGGACTACACTTCCCAGCATGCCTCACGACGCAGTAGGAGGTGCGATGCGGAGCGTGGCGGCGCAGCGGATGCCGGGATTTGTAGTCTTCTCCCCCGGAGTGATGCTGAGCGTGTCGCGTTCAGGACGCCAAGCCTCTGCTCGTCACAGCTATCTTTATCTGAGTGCGTAGCAATCGGCCGATTAATTTCTAAGCCTCTCATTAGCGCAAGAACCAAGGAGAGAATAATCGCGTTGCTCAGCAACGGCGGCAAACAATCGCCGCCATCTTTTCTCCTGCCCGGGTAGTTCTGCGCCAACGCTGGCGCCGCCGAGCCGCACGAAGGAGAGCGCGAGAAGAACTCCAGCTCCCGTCAGCCCCCGCGCCCCTCAGCAACCGCGGCGCTGCGGCGGCTGGGGCGGAGGAGCGGGTGAAATGGTGAATGTGCGGTGAGGCGCTCGCTGGGGCTGGGATTGCTTCGCTGTGGTGACTTCGGTCAAGCGGCAATCTCGGTCTTTGTAGGCGAGGAGCGAATATAAAACCTGAAAGAATCTCTCAGATCAGTCTGTGGTCAGGCTTAGTGCATGCAGTTGCTTTCCGAGTATCTCCAGGCTGTGCTGCAAAGTATGGCCACTTCGGGTTCCTCCTTTAACAGGAGTTCTGGATCAGGTAACAGAACGCAACATTTTCTTCAACAATTTCTATCGTACACCACAGTTAGCATTTTCTCCTGAACGTCCGGATGCACTCCGTAACTCAGTGCGTTTAGTTTGGGGTTGTATGTGTGTATGTTTTAAAACAGGATGATAATCACAGCAGTTTGTTCAATGCGTTCACAGGGGAAGAGCCCCTCTGTGTCCAGAGCACTCGAGCTGTCAGTTTCCTTTTATTTGGTCTTTGTAATGACTGGTTTTTGGGAGGGAGGGAGAGGGAGGAATATTAGCATGTACAAAGGATGAGAGCTCCAGCTGATTTCTACTATGCCAGGAGAAGATTTGTCACTGGGAGAGCTGCTGGAGTCTGAATTATGATTCAGTCTGAATGAGTGCTGAGGTATTTTTCTCTCCTTTATCCAGAATTCCTTGTGAGTGTAAGAACCTTGGCAGGTACAGAGAGTTGTGTAATGTTCTGCAGAGGAGGGCAGAAATGATGATTGCCCCTATGGCACAGGCACTGTAGCACTTCTGTACTTGTCATCACTTGTCTTGATCCAATCTTGTCTTGCTGGTCATTTTTTTAATTTGGACATTTCGTCTTCATCACACGAGGTAACCAAATGCCTATATTGCATATGATCACAGACAAACACTTTCTTTTCAGCAGTAATCTAGTAATTAAAATACTGCTTAGGCAATTATAAGTGAGTTTGATAGTGCTGAAAGGCAGGGTATAAGAACACAGTATCAGGAAATATTACAACATCCTTTTACAACAAGAAATGAATTATCTTTACCACAGTGCAATGAATCATCTTGATGAAGCTTTCTTTCCCAACAGCAGAATATATATATATAAAATGCAAGAACAATTTTCAAAAACATATTTTTCCACCATGCATAATTACTTGTGTTCATTTTTTTTTCCTGATTGCTAAGCCAGCTTAATGACTTTCAGACCTGATCATTGCTATCATTGGTCTTTAACACAGCAACACACACATGTGTATAAACTAATGAATTATAGCTCGTCACGCAAACATTAAAATCCAGGTAGCCAGCTCTGTGAACTCTCACACCTATGAGTAAGACATCATTTGAGACAGATACAATCCTTTCACTTCTGAAACAAAACATCAAGCATAAAAAGTAACAAGCTGCTGTGCCTTCAGAAACCTTGGCAGTGGCTCAGTGGCTGAGGCTACCTATGTGTTGTCATCACTGTCCAGCCTGCTGACTTCCTTAAATATGTCTCTATTCCTATTCCTTTTTGTTGTTGTTGTTCTTTTTGAAAAATAAGCTGTTAACAACAATGTGTAACAGGATTTAAGACTAAAAATTCTGTTTTCGTTTACATCTCACTGGGAAGATCAGTGTGTTAAGTAGAACCAGTATAGCACACATGCAAAAATTAATGCTTTTCTCAAGATTGTATTTAATTACTTTGTATCAAGTAACCTGATACAGAAACCATTTAAAGTATCATCCCAGTGATCTCTAGAGATATTTGCAAAATAAGAAGTATCTAATTATCTCTTGTATTTTATTGACATTTCTACAGTTTTCTCATTTCTTCTGCTAGCAGTTCTGAATAACTGTGATCTTGAAAGCTTGACCTAAATGTTCTCTTGCACATTACTGCAGTGTATTTTCTCTATGAACCTATCAACATACATTATGCTACAACTGAAGAAGGCATGAAAAATTAATGATTTACTATATTTATAGGATTCTCCATGGTGAAGATGGTCAGCCATGGAAAACATATCACAATAATAATCCAACAGCTTAATAAATTTAACCCAGAAAATCAGAGCGTGGAGGATTTCTTGAATGAATCAGCTAAGATGTTGCAGGTACATTAAGTTTCAGCTTATTTTACATCGTTTACAACATTTTAGTAACTTATTTTAAATATGAAGTTATCAATTTTCTAAAATACTCTTGTAGCTTTCCTAGATTTTTCTTACAGTACCAATGTTTTTCATTCATGATTTTAAGCCCAAATTTCTTGTAGTTATCACCAGAAAAGAGAAAGAAAAAAAAAAAAAAAAGAAAAAAAAAGTGCCTGGGTAGCAGCAAAAGGTGGGGAAAACAACTACGTCCTAAAATGAATCTGACAGTCACAGGGGGAAAGTTTCTCTTCCACTTCTAAACTGTTTTATCATTGCCTTTCTCCTTTTCTCCTTCCAAATGAAAGTTCCCATCAGCACCACATATTTATATATACAAAAGCAGTTCAGAAGCTGATTCACAGGATCAAGTATTCTTGCTTTGAGGACAAAAGTGATTGTCACAACATTGGGATAGAAGACAACTGGCAGTAAATTGACTACCTTATTCTAATGTAATACTGCAAGTTACCAGACCAAGGTCTGCCAATCTGTAGCTGGAGCAGTTCCTATCCTTTACTGACCATGCTCTGTCATCTTTTCACATTTCTTTGTCCTTAGTGACACCCTAACTTCAGCTGATGCAGCCAGTGAATTGAACCAGCTTTAAAAAGTCGTGAAGATGTTAAGTATTATTAGCCTCCTGTTGTCTGTATGTGCTGTATACTAACAAACTACATTGTCAAAACTCTGATTCTCTACTGCCATGTGGCTCAATTACTCGTTTTCACTTCTGACAATAAAGTCTAAAGTGCTGCTATTCCATGTAATTAGTTTCTTTTGTATTCATTCTGCATAAATGACTACAGGGATATAAAACTTCAGAGGTCTGATAGGGAGACCACAGTTAGAGGTGTTGAATCCATTTGCATTTCTTGACTATTTGCTTTCTTAAATAGTTTCCAATTAGGCACCTATTTTCTGCCTCTTGCACTGTACTGGCATAACTCTTTATGCATTCATGTGTTGAATTACATCAGGGAACTGATCCAGTTTCAAAATAATCATTTTTCACTGAGCAAAGACTGGGTAAATTCAGCTAAATTCACTGCTGCCAAAATAAATACTTGTAAAAATTAATATTCAGAGCATCACTCTCCTCAGCCCAGGAAAGGTGACGTAAAGACAAAAGAAGCAGTAACTCCATTAGAAAATCATGAATGTTAGGATTCTTATTAAACTCTTTCAAATGGAGAAGAAAACAAAGCATAGCTGATGTCATAGATAAGGCAAAAATCTTTCTCTGGGATAGTTTAAAACATTCTATTTCACTTCACTTGCTACATAATATTTTTGCTGGGAATTTATCCACCAAAATAAGTTTTTATACAGAATTCAGCTTTAGGAAATGCTTCAGTACCAAATAGGTGATAATAATTTCTCATGGAAAATTCATTTGACTTCTTTTTATTTCTGTGAAATAGAAAATTTTGTAATAGGTTTGTGGTCCCCAAAATACTGCTTTGTTTTTGTACACATGATCTCCAGGCTTGGCCACTTACCAATTAGTCAGTATTAATGACTTCAGCAGAAACTTCCTCTGCTTGGAATCCTGATTAAGGCCATCACTTTAAACCACACTCGATTTGAGCCTTTATGTCTCATGGTAGGAGCATTATAATTTGCAAACCTAACATTGTGAACTACTGCCCAGACAAAAATCAACAGGGTCAGATTTCAAAAGTACAAATCCTTATGATGGCAAGACACAGCTCTTCATTCAGTTAAGTGGGTTCCCAGTGAATCAGACTTGACTTCTCACCGAGTTATTATTTTCTATTCTATTAGAGTTTTCTATTTGATTAAATAGTTTTCCATCTCCTGGGAGAATAATCAGATTCCATGCGTTATCAATTGTTTCATTAGTATTATATATCTTTAAATACTGTATTTGTATATTTCTAATCTTCATGTCCTTCTAATAGGATACCTGATATGTCTTGTCTAGTTCTTTGATAACCTGTTGATAACCCACAGAAAATACTTGTTTCCTTATTGTCCAGCTGTTTGATATTGTTCCTGGTGAAACCAACACATTTGAGCCAGGTTATTTCTTTCAAAATAAAAAGGCAACATGCACAGGTCACTCCAGAATATGTTCTGAGATTCAGCACCTTCCCCAGGCTCTCTACCAGCCTGTGGGAGCCACTATGGACACCAGTATTGTAAAGTGTCAGGTCCTCAAGTTACTTCAGACAGCCTCTTGCTGATACCTGAAACTGCAAGGAGAAGTTAGCAGAGGACATTTTACACACCAAAACCTATTTTCTTTCAGAATGAAGTAAGTTTTGTGGAGTGAAGTAGATGCTCCTAATAGCTACAGTTAATCTAGTTCCAACACCTCAGGGTGCACAGGAGTCATCCAACCCAGCCTTGAGCACCTCCAGGGATGGGTCAATGACAGCTTCTCTGGGCAACCTGTTCCAATGCCTCACCACTCTGAGTAAAAAATTTCCTCCTAACATCTAATCTAACTCTCCCTTTTTTTTTTAGTTTAAATTCTTGTTATATCACTGTGCATTTTTCATTCATATGTGAATATGTTCTAAGTAAATCTCACAGGTTAGAAAACCAAGTTTTCAAGAGAGAACATAATCTCTCCAAGGCCACTTAGGAAACAAGAGAGAAAGGCCTGTTCCAGTCTCATTTCCCCCTTGCAGCTCCTATTTCTTGTTTTAATAAACAAGTGGAGTTAGAGAATCTCACTTATTGTTAGCCTTCTGTTTTTAGAGTAAAACAAATGAAATTTGGTTCATTCTAATTAGAATGTTATGATAAAAATTAGTCTGGAGGAAATTCTGTGTTAATTTCCATATATTTTATTTCTGCATCATGTTAATTTTACGTCGTGAAAAGAATTTATGTTGATTGTTCCCACTATGTTCCCATACGTGATTTTCTTCCAGGAAAGAAATTACACTTTGACTTGTAATTCAGCTATTTACAATCTTTGAGTTTATTGCATAGTATTTTATAACGCCTGGAACACAACACTGGGCTTGTTTTTCACTGGGAATATTTTCAAGAACGTGGGTTCCTTCGTTACATGATGTGTGATTCCTAGTTGCAACAAGCCAGCTTTCACCTTTGATCTCAAAGAGTCTGTTATGGCTCATAAAAACAAATAGTAAGTGCATATAAATGCTCTTGTTCCAGTGTTATGACCTCACTGGTGTTAAAACAGAGTTCAATTTGAATTGCCTGGAAAACACATTAACTTAATTATTTAAATCTATCTTGGTTCTTTAAATTATGGATATTCGCATTCAAAACTACATGTTTATTTCTATTATTCTTTGTCTGAATGCAAACACTGCTTCACTTTGCTTATCTTCCTAAATGCTTTTTAATAATCTTCCCATCAGATTGATGCCCTCCAGATAATATCTTCATTTTTGTTTATTAAAGCCCCTTCTTTTTATTAACTATCTTCAATTAAATCTACTAAAAATGATCCGCATCCATAGAGATCCTTCATCAAGTGAATTTTACATAGGGATGTGATTTTATCAGGCTTTTTATAAAAATGAACTGCATCTGTTCATTCTGAAGGGAAAAAAGTTTTGCATCAAACTGAATCATCCCAGGCAGTTTTTCTTCCAACTGACTGCTAGAATCAAGATTTTGCTATGATAACAAGGTATGCTCTAATACAGAAACTGTCACGCAATATTTGTGTCTTTCTCTATGTAAATAACTCACTTTATTTTCAGCAGAATTACTTGCTTCAATTAGAATTGCAAGATCAGACCCATCATAGACCTTTATAAACCCCACCTACTGAAAAGCTGGAATAGCCACTCCATATCCACTGTTCTACTCCTTTATTCCTCTGATATTGATAGCAAGAGGAATCTGTTTATGAGCTTTCCATTTGCAAGAACATGGTGTTATTTGGCATAACTCTTCATCGTTCTCATTTGTGTTGGTTCAGCTGTATGTCTCACACATGCCCACTCAACTGTGAGTAAGATCTCCAAATGTCAAATGTCACTGGTTTATTTTTTGATATGAAAATAATTTAATGGAAGATTATTTTGATATATGCAGTGGAAAAAAGTCCTTCTAAATCACATGAATCTAGTTTGTATTATCGGTTACTGAAATAGATGCATGTTATGATCTTTCTAAGAAAAGGATGGAATCTGATTTTTCTGCAACATCCTGCTTATGTAACTTAATAAGTACAAGGGAAAATAGCCTTACCTGTTCCTCTTTGAGATGATCAGCATTGTTACATGAAAATACTAGCTGGTGTCTGCAATACAGACTGTAAATAGTAGAAGCAGTGCATTCTCCTATTTATATCCTAGAGCTTTTTTCCCTATTGAAATGGCTAGAAGCATTTTCACTCACTGCAGGGGTGAAAGAGGACTCAGTTCTGGTGACTGATCCAAATCCCAGTGAAGTCAGTGAGGATATTTTCTTTCATTTTCATGGCATTTTGATTAGACCCCTGGAGAGGACTAGCACTGATATCTGAAGTGCTATAAATTAATCAGAGAGCATCTGCAAAACGTGCATATTCTGCCTAGAAGTAGGCAAGATCAGTACATGAAATTACACAGTCCTCTCAGGAGGTGAAAGCTATTTTATCTTTTCATCAAATATTATCTTCTTCCATAAATGTTTGTTTCACCTTAAACTAAATCCTTATCCTGAGGACTCTCAAGCAGGGTATGGCTGATGTTCCTTCCCTTCCTTTCCTTCCCTCCAGAAACAAGAACTTTTCTTTCTTTCCTTACCCATCCTTTTCTGACCTCCCCTAAACAGCTCCTATTGTCATGCACCCACACTAGCAAGGCTTGCTTTCTGCAGATATTTCTCCATTTAATTTGTGGTATTTCTAGTACTAACAGATTTTGAAAATTGTTTTCACAAATCCTATGCTTAAGCTTTCTAAACATTCTCTTCTGTTCTCAAGGCAACTTGACCAGCCATAGCTAAGTGTCAAGAAGCAGTGAAAATATGCCCCCAGAAGCAGACTAAGGGCATTAGGAATCTCTCAAAGGGCAGAGATAATGCCAGTCAGCACATATTCGTACATGAGTCAGTCAATCTCATGCACAGGCAGGATCCTTCTTTTTCAACTTAAACACTTGGGAATCAGGAAAACTGAAATTCAATGTCATGAGGAGAATGTGTTTAGATATTTTTTATGAGAATGACATTGTGAACACATATTGCAATGTTTTACTTACATCCAGTACAGCCATTGCTCAACACTGTGATATATAGGCTTCCAAACATTAAAAAGATGGAACTGTCCAGTATTCATCTCTCATAAGCTTACTATGCTTTACACAACAAAACAGATAATAAGCTGTAATATTTGAGATAGAGAGGTTGTTTCAAGAGGCATATTGTTCAAGGTTTATTGTCTTTGATAAATTTCAATAATGAGTGCAATAAAAGATGATAGCTGCATGTTACTTTCACCTTTAAATTATCTGCCCTTTCTCATGCCGGAGTACTCACGAGAGATGCTTGCAAAGCTAACCAACTAGTAGTTGAGGGGAAAGCAGTTGAAGGGTAATTGAGAAGTTAAGAACATGGCCTGATGGACAATAGAAAGACACAAATTTTAGCATTTATGATTTTTTTCTCAATGACTTTTTCTTATCTGGGGAAAATCTGTTACTAAATCTGTACTACAGTTCCTAGATTTGCAAAATGTTACCCAAAAAGGATTCTCTTTAAAAAATGTGGTGACAGCCCTCTGAGCTATTCAGTATTTGTGTTTTTCAGTTACCTCAAAATGATTGTACTTCTTTTTATACACAACTAGCATTTTATTTCCAGAAAACAATAATCATTATTAATTTTGTGTCTCTATAGACTCTTAATGTGGCAGAAGAAAAATTTGTATTGGAAACACTAGCTGGATGCATAGAATATAAATCCTTACTGGATGTAGTAGTCAATGCCTTTTTTGCTCGCGATGGGAGGCACTGTCTGATTTCTGAGCGTAATCTCTACATAGGTAAGCTTTCCTCAAAACAGCAAATATGTTTAAAACAGATCTTTAAAAAACATTATTTTATTACTCTTATTATTACATTCAAAGTATTATGCTCAGTACAGTATGAAATACGTAGGCTTTTCCAATAGCCTAATGTTGTAATGTCTAAATCTTGATATTGTTATTTAGTTTGGGTTCTCACAGGTATCAGCTGGATATTTACCTGAGAAAATTCAGTAGACTATACCTAAAGATTAGGTTAATTGTAACATACAGGCTGGAAATAACATCACTCACTAGAAGTATCTTGAGAGCTCATTGTTTTCCTTTATTGTTTTCTATGAGATTCAATATCTTTGCCATTCAGAAATGAAACTGAATAACAAAGCTCTGTCTGTTGAGGAACACAGCAGGTCTCACAGTATAAGAAACCATTGTTTCTATCCATATATTTGTTTCTTCATCATTAGTCATCACAGTGCTGTAGATAGACTTATGTCTTGTCTCCATGTGTTAGCTCAGTTATCTACCTTACACTAGTTACTAGATAAAAATCAGTTATAAAGCAACTATATCTGATAGAACGAGCTAATCAGCTAGAGTAGGTACTATCACCAATGTGATTTCAGGCATTGAGAAGTATTTAAAAGTCATCTTTTAAATATTTTTATGCTATGCATTTAATACAGATACACTTCAGTTGAGTTATAAAGTTCCTAAATGAATTGGAATCATGAATTGTGCTGGCATTGGTTCTCTGACCCTTTTGGGGTACTTTGTAACGTCCAGACTGTTTCATTCAGAATGATTGAAAATATTAAAACATAGCTAACATAAGCACATCTACATTTTATGTTTTAAAAGCTATTTCATTTTTACTGTAATTCCAGTTGCTTCTCTCAAAGTCCCAGGAAAGACATAGAAGTCTAAATCAAGTAACAACCTAAAGGGAATGTCAGGGACAAAATTCAGAGAAGACTGAGTTTGTTCTAAATGATAATGCTTCACTGTCTCTATTTCTCCAAAGCTTTGTTTTTCAGTGTCTGGATCACGTAAATTATACCTTTAAGCTGAGTGTTGCTATAATTGGATTGTCAGACTGGTCCACTCAAAAGCGTCCATTAATCATAGACAAAGGGGAGACCCCAGAAGATTTTCCTTTATCAACAAGTTGAGAGTCTAAGGTCATTGGCTTATATTTTTTTAAGCGGCTTGTGATTCCCTTTGCCAAGCTGCATTGACACTTAAATGATCAAAGCTGCTTATAAAGGCTGTTGCTATGTGTGAGCAGATTTGAATTTAATAAAGCTTGTAGGAGATAAATGTATATTCTACTAAGACTGCTTAAATATGTTGCTATGCTAAAGCACAAGATTGAAGCCTAACGATACGCTGAGTTGGTTGCAGCATAGTGGTTCAGAATTTCTTGGTTTAGTGGCAGCTAAATTACTGCAGTGTGAGTGAAGTCTGATTGATGCAAGTGATTATAGTCAAGTAAAAGCTGATGCAGAAGCTTGTGAACTTTGCAGGCCCGTTGAAATCTCAAAGAGCTGATTCCTCCTGTATCAAACTGCATACGTGCCAGAAGGGAATGAGAGAATCAGACTTGGATTTCTCAGAGAATTCCACAGTTTTAAAATCTTCTATCATTGTAATTTAGAATAAAAACAAAAATTGCAATAGCTATGCAAAATGGTCACTTGCAAATAAAAAGGAAATGAAATACTAGAATTTTTATGTTTAAAATTTTTGTTTTGTACAATAAATTTAAATTTTGCCAAAATGACCTTTCTTATACTGAAAATGTTCACTGCATCACAAGAGAGCTGTTTATAACAATTTAATTCTTTCAGCAACTTTTCAGTCATGCCTCTCAGGAGCCATTTGACTCCTGATATCCCTGCCTTATTGCTAGAATGATATGGAATTTCACTGATCGAATGTGCATGTACTTGGTATATTGGATGGTACAACTGCCCAAAGAAATGGGCCTTATCCCCATCACTGGCCTCCCATTCTCACCCCCGTGAGCTAGAACAAACTTTTAGCCACCATCCAGCAAACTGGTAATGGAACTGTTTCAGGTTAAAATCCACAATCTGATTCACCTTGGCTGTGTGCGTGATGTACTTGCCCCAGAGAAGTAACGCCAGGAAGTAAAAGCAGAGAGTGGGAACAAGCATTTAGAGATTGACAGAGCTGCTTATTTTATAGCGATGAGGTTGACATAATGAAATGTCTGCAAAATCATGGCAAGATCTTAGAGGATTCCAAATTCTGCACTAATAGATCTCCCAGTTTTGCAAACAGATATTTGCAGGTATCAAGTACCTGGGTACTTTTTGGAGAGCTACTGTTTTACATTTTTAGTGTAAGTATATAACTGTTACAATTTTTGCACTGAATTCTGTATTAATTCTTCACAGAACAGTAAATTTGTGCCAGCTTAGATCTAACTCAAGAAACAGGTAACTGATTTATATGAACCACAATATAGTCACCGTGTGAATAATAAGCATACGGTGAATATTATAACTTTCCTTTTACAATTTCTAACTGTCAAGCACTATATTGCCCAGTTAGATAAGCAATATTGATGAGTATTTAAGATCAAAGTCCAAGAGCATGCTGAGCAGAGGGTATACCAGACTTTCCTGATGCATTTTAAATATATTTCTCTTTTGACAGTTATTTGCTATTTGGCGACTTTTCAACTCGAAGAGCTTGGTCTTCAGCACTTCAGCAGAATTGTGAAATCTCTAGACACTGTAAAAATGCATAAGGTAATGAAAGTACAGTTTTTTCTTCACTAATTAGTGTTTTCTTCATTGTAATTGGTTAATCAGATAATTTTAACTTTCAGTATAATTTAAATGGAGAAAATAGTTTTCAGTTTAAATTCAGCACTTAAATAGAATTTATTATTCTGTTATCACAAAAATCTTGCATTTCTGTACTTAGGCAGCAACTACCTCATATTCAATCAAAGATTGTATTCTCTATCATCTGAAGAAGTAGAATAATCCCATGATCTACGTGATTTACAGTTCACGTGATTTACAGTTGTCCTTCTAGCTTACTCTTGGCTCTGCTTGCATTCCATCTTTAACTACAGGCAATAGAAAAAGTTTTTGCCATACACGATGAATCTGTTCATGCCAGTTTGTATTCTTTTTTCCCCGAGCAGCCCATTGCCACTTTGATGATTAATCCTACTGCCCTTCCAATGCTTTTCCCCTTTTCCAGAAAAAGCAGAGTTTCTAGTTTGGAGTTATGCATGTACAAATTACATCATTACCAAATATGTATCACTGACCATTCCATTGCTGCCAAACAGAAAGCATGACAACAAAATTCTGCCTGCCTTTTCCTCCCTACTCATCAGCTTGGATTTCTCTCCTCCACTTGTTTGCTAGTTTTCATGAAAGTTTAAAAATGTAAATATATTTTGCTTCTCTTAAAAAATGTTTGAAAGCACTGACTATCTTAAATGCTATCCTTTAACACCAGGGAGAAGGATAAACTGGCTGACAGTGCTTTCTCATAAGCCCTGCCTTCTTGGGAAAATAAGCTAAAAATTAGATTACTGGGAACATACTTGTGTTAACTGTGACAATCTGTGTGTTGCAAAGCACATATAAACACAATGTTTGAATAGCAAATAACATAGTCTTCAATTTACATGTGAGATTTGGGGGATAGCCAAATTTTAATCATTAGTACTCAAAAGGTGATGTTTCTCTTTTTTCTAAACATTGAATGTTTGTGTGGATGGCTGTATCTTTCTCATGAGCACATTTGCTTTGTATTATGTAGGGAGAAAGAAGGTTAGGTTGTCTGCATAATGCTTTTAGGAACACTCTGGTCACTTTGCTTTCATGGATTTACCATGGATTGTTTTTATTAATTCCACTCAGAGAACAAAATTATGTATTTCATTAACTGTTAGAAATAAAAACAAACAAAAAAAAAAACACCAAAAAACCAAAGAAGTGGCTAGAAGAATTACCTTAATCTGATAGACAGACAAATCACTCTGTCTAAAATGCTCTCCCAGCATCTTCTTTAGTAAACATCTTAGAAAGAAGCCACTGGATTGGATGCATCTTGAGCTCATTCAGCTAGCAACACAATCTTCCTACTTCATACCAGTTATCTCTTGTTCATTCTGTTCACCCAGGACCATGATGTTTCATTTCAGACAGTTTCTCCTTTCTTGTCTGGAATAATTTTTGTCTGGTAGGGAAGTGCTGCACGTGTGATGTTCTGCACCTACTACATTTTTTTCTCCTGTAGATGTAATTTTGTTTGCTTAACTATTTTATCAGATCCTCATCACCATGGTACCTAGGTTTTCCTTTCTTGCATTAGAAGAGGTCCTTTGTCTGCAAAGTGAAACTAGATTATACTGATGCACCTGCAGTAGAGGATTTAGAAGCAGCGTTTGGTCCCCCAGCAACCGAGACAAAAAACAGCCAGAAGCAGATTAACAGCCTTAGCAACAGCCTGAAGTTGTCAGCAATTTGGGATTCTCCATCAGGATGCTGACCTGTACATATTGCCTGATGAGTGTTGTGCCTATGTTCAGTTGAGGTAGAAAATAATTGTTCACACATATTTACTCAGAAAACATCTATTTTGGTGAAAAGAGAAATGTTTCTGCATATTACAGGCTGAGTAGAATTTTCTTAATCATGCAGATAAACCATACACAAATGAGTAGCTTTCATGAAATGAAAGGCAATATATTTATGAGATCTATTGATGTGAGTAAACCTTCTTCTTAGAGCACTGCATGACAGAATCCATTTGACTGAAATTCAGTGTTTCCCTATGACTGGTGCCTGTTCAAGTATTTTCCAGGCAGAATAATAATACTACCTTGTTCACACACATTCATCTGCTTGAACAGAAAATTATAAGATCACATTCTATACTTTTAAGAATAGATACAAGAATTCTTTGTGCTTGTATACTTACTGAATCATAAGATAAAACCCAGTTTTGTAACCTTAGCAGGATTGTTCTTGAATAACTTAGTTATGCATTGCTAACTCAATCCTGTTTTCATGCTTAATTATTCATACATTTTATTATTTTATTTTTGTGATAAAATTTTAGGGTTTGTATGATGGAGGAAAGACACTGTTGAAATAAAAAGTTGAAGTAAACATTTATAATTTCATACTTGCCTTGTAAAAAATGCATTCCCTGTAGCATTTAAGAATAGGTTTCATTCTATTCTGTTCTGGTTATTACCAGTGGCACTGAAGTCATTTGTAAAGAACTTCTGAGATCTGCAAGTAAAATTACTGAATAAGAACTGTATATTATTATTTCTGTTGTTATGAGATAGCAATAGTAGGAAAAGATCAGTAGGATGTAGGACAAGATCATCCTCCTTGAGGATATAAGGGCAGAAGTCCAAGCTGGGTCAAACAGTGGCAGAAGGACCTGAGATCATGCTAGGACACTTTTCTGCATACATTTAACTCAGGATTCTCAAAATGGAGTTGTCCATTTCTTGGTAGGAAAGCTTACACATGGTTCAACTTCAAGTGAAGAATAAGAGGGAAAGAATCAACAGGAAAAGAGAAGAGTGGACAGGAAGGTCCTTGATTGCCTTTGCTAGTACAACAGATAGCTGTGTGCAGCCAAAGTAATCTCATTCTCAGATAGTGGCTGATCTGCATAGAGAAAATGAATCTGCTGTTTCTTGCAGTTACTTCCTTGACTCAAGAATCAAAAGCTGATATCATGAATGTAAATGGCTGTGAATGTGAAGATGCTCTCAAATGAGGAAATGTCCCATTTTAAAATTTTCTTTTTAGAAATAATTTCACTGGGTAAAAATATATAATGAGAATATTAGCAGGACGTGTTCAAATTCTCATAAGCAAGAATTAATTCAGACCATCTGTACAAATGCATTACTACAGTCAGAGGAAGTTAAAATTGTAAAAATGGGTACAATTTCTGGTGTAATTCCACCACTTCCAGAGAAGAAATGAATCTAGCTCATCTTGCTCAGTGAGTAGTTATACTCTTGGACTATGAACATTCAGGACAGGGGAGTAAGCAGAGTAATGCTGTTATCCAAATGGCTGTCTGGCGTATTCACTAAGGAGACAAATACTGATAACTGAACAGAAATCTGAGAACTTTAGACTGTATTTTGCTGCTATAAAAGGAAAGAACTATTATATTGGGTTTGCCACCTGCTCACACGTGACCAAAGACAAAACAGAAATGTAAGGGATTTTTCCTCGTAATTCAGCTCACAAAACACAGAAGTTTCTATTGCTGAGAAACAACATTTCTGTTGTTTCATGAGTCTGATTCTGCTCAGATTTTCTGTTTGTAATATGAATTATCAAAGCCAAGACTGTGGACTTGGGCCCAGGCAGCTTAGGGTCAAAACCAATGTTTGACAATCCCTGCATTATCACTGGTATCCCCTGCATTACCTGGATAACTGTTCCAGGGCAGCAGCCAAGGTCTTTTCCCACGTGATGCATTTTGGGCATATCCTTACAGCATTTCTCTGTGGATTGTAACTAAAACACAGAAGACTAAAATATGCATCATAATATCTGTGTCTGATTATACAGTTAACCACTCTCTTTGCCTCATAGGAATACCTCATAGCACCTATCCATCACAGAATTACCCATTTGTCCTAACACGGTATGAAATGCTAATAATCAGTACATGACTGGAGTTGCAGTGGGAGACCTCAATGATCATACTCAGTTCTTTAATACAACAACTAGAAATCACAAAATATATGCTTTTATTATTTTCATCTGCCTTGGAGAGGTAGCTGCAAGTACTTTGTAGAAGATTATTAAAGCAAATATTTAGAAGACCTGGACAGAAAAGATCAGTCAGGAAGAGCTCAGATAACAATAATTCGGATGCTTAGTTTCATGTGGCAACATAATAGAAAACTGATTGAAGGCTCTGAGAGTGGAGTAGACTATAAAAGAAGAATACTGAGGACACAGATAGGGAAGAGGAGTTCAAATTAATGAAAGCCAATGAAAGAAAACTGGAGGATTTATAAAACCCCACCTGCAGTATTTCCACAGCAGCTTCTCTATAAAGAATCTGCATACTCAAAAATTTGAAATTAACTTCTCATCTCAGAGTCTGCCTCTTTTTAAGTATAGCAGCTCATGTTCAATACATCCCTGTATACATACTTGCTTACATGGGATATAAAAATACATTTTTTAATAAACTCTGGGTGTAGTCAGGGCCTTACATAGGGTAAGAGAAGTACTTTGACAATGGACACGATGCTCTGGGTCTATAATCGTATCTGCACCTGGGATACCTGAATGTAAAATTTGTTGTTGTAACTGCTAGAAGTAGTGCATGTGCAGTGCACTGGTACTCTTGGAGACTATGTGCACTGTCTACACTTACAGCATTTTCTTTTTACATTGCATAAGCACAAATGATTGTTATGTGAAAAATGAAACTGAACACGTGTGTATTACAAAGAAACATCCTCCATAAGGAGAACAAATGAGTTTCTAAAACATAAACGAACTATATTCACTTATCATATATTTGGCAAATGCCACTGAACCCAGAAACAGCAAAAAGAAAGGAAGAAAGGAAGAAAGGAAGAAAGGAAGAAAGGAAGAAAGGAAGAAAGGAAGAAAGAAAGAAAGAAACCTTCACAATTCAACATTTAGTTTATAGTCCTGCTTTTAGACAATAAATGTATTCTTCTAGATAGTGAAAAATCAGCATCTGCAGTTTGGGGGAAGAACAGTAATTTCTAGACATAAATGGGAATCCAAGATGCTAACAATTACTTTATTCAGTTGTCATTCAGTTGTTGATAAGACATTTGACTCTACCAAAAGCCCAAATAGATGAAAATCAGACAAAATTTACAGGTTGATTCCTTGGAAATTATCAGAAGTCTACAGATTTAAAGTAGCAGGCCTTCTGTGCTTCTGTAACTACTGCAGCAAACACCTAGAGACAAACTATATTGTCTATAGCTGAGTAATCCATGAGGTTCTAACCCCTCTTGAGCTGGGCACCACCCGTGAATGAAGAAGCTGCCTGTTAGTTCCCTGGAACAGAAACTCTATACAAAGACCTGTATGGATCTGTAGCAACCAACCCAAATAAGGAAGGACTGAAACCAAGTCTGAAATAATAAGACCTGCAGTCTCCACTAGATGCTATTCAAGTGACTGCACACAGTTTTCCAGTACATCCCACAGTGTCTGTATTATTTAGGGCCTTTTTGCTATCACTGGGATTATTTAGGTGTGATACTTGGCTCCCTTCCACTTCAGGATGTTCTGTGATTCTATGATTGCCAGGCATTCTTTCATTTCCAGGAATGAAAAAGTTCAGGTCCAAATTTGAAATCTATATGTCCATGATACACGCTGGATCTGAGTGGCACTTTTCAAGAGCGTTTCAAAAGTCTGTTTGAAGAGCTCAGATTTTAAAGGAAGGCCTTCTGGGAACTCCAGTGGAAATCACATGTTCGAATGTTGTTATTTCTCAAACACAGAGCTGTATAATTTATATGTGCCAAATTGAACTTCCTAGTTTAATGGAAATAAGCCCATTAATTATATTTCAATGAAAAATGAAACCACATTGTATAGCAGCTACTGTAGATCTCACCAGTTCTCCTTGCAAAGTTCCCAGGGAACTGAAATGATCTGAAGTAATTCAGGTGCACTGCCAGGCCTGAGATATTTTGGGGCACCATGGCTCATCCAGCTACAAATAATCAGGAGTTGGCTGCACGTATTTTAGACATCAAAACTCTATTATGTAATGAAACTAAAATCAGTGTATGGGAATAGCAATTACTTTATTTTTTAACGAAAACTTGTGTTAGACAATGTTTGAATCAGCTTAAAGATGCATCAAAACATCTCCATGTTGAAGCCGCTAGATATTTTTTAGGCCATTAAAATATTTGAGTATCTATTAATGTTTCATTAAATAGATCATGAGGCTTTCCTAGCAGAACTAAGGACATACAAATATCAAGCAGATATGGTTATAATACAGGGTATAATAAAACCAAGTTCTTCAGCAGTGTTTATAAACAAATCATGTTTGTTTGCTTGAGGGTTTTTTGGTACTTTTATGTACCTCATACCTTTAATAAGCATATTGAAAATAAATCACTTGTAATTAGTTTCTTAGATTCTTCTTCAATGCCTTGTATTTGAACACATGGATAAAAGATGAATGGAGTCAGCTGTACGATTCACTGTATGTAAAAGAGAACTGGATCGATCCCCTGCTGAGGTAAGCAGCCAGTACTTAAGTAACCTGTGTTCACCTCAAGAGTTTAAATGCAATATAGAAACCTTCTGATAAAAATTCAATTTACTTTTAAGGTATTTTTCCCAATTAAGTCACTGAGAACCTTTCTTGTCTTCATGAGACCAAGTAATCCCTTTTAGTTGCCCAGAGGCAAGGTTCTCTCATACAGAAGTCCTTCCACAGCTGTTCTAAATTAGTTTCTTATTGCCCATGAATAGATCAAACATCACACTAGCAGGTTCTTGTTCTCTCAGGGAGCAAGTCCAGTCTCATAAGTCACTTCGACATCTGTATGACATTAAGAACATGAAAAAAGGCTTGGCTTTGTGCTCAGATTTGTTTAAGCAGACGGTTATAAACCCCTTCTGAGCAAATCAGATAAGCATGTAAACAATTATTTTTAAATTATTATTCATTTACACAGTTGAAGCATCACTTAATGGTTTAAATGCTTGAAGGGGCCAGATGTGACCACACATTGCTTTGGTGGAGATAGACCTTTGCTAAGCTGGAACATTTTCACAGGGAGGAAGAGTACCTGTATTTCAGTTACTCAGCAATTTGTGTCACTTTTTAGCTCTTGTTTTCACTCAGGACAGATAAATTAAAGCTAACTTGGGTACACCTGGGTGGCTGCAATCACATCTCCTCCTCACTGCAATAGAGATTACCTCAAATGATGGCAAATGCTGTTAGACAGAACTGTTATAAACAGTGCCAGCTGAAAAAGAATTTGTGTCTAGTTCTATAGTATCAGTCACTAGAATTAACCCTGTAATACCTTACAGAATATGTGAAATTAGTAAATGTAGTACTACAGATTGGGCTCGAAATACAACTCCACTACATACTACAGTAATTACAGAGACATACCTGGTCAGAATTTGGCTCAGTATATTCTTGTATAGTAATTGTAATTATAAAGTATTCTTACAACAACAATATAAAGATGCAGAGATACAGAATATTATCTGTTGCTTGTGTTTCATTAATAGTAGGCTTGTGAGAACTGTCATTTGCACACAGTCTCATTCAGTATAACAAGCACACATTTTGCCTACAAAGAAACGTTAGTTGTACAAGAATGTTAAAGACCTGATTTTGTTACTAGATTTGAAACCTCTTTCAAAGGCCTGGGGATGCACTGGTCAGTTTAATTACTTCAGTAGCTTAAATTCATGAAATATGAGGTTGATATAAAAGTCTTATTACTTTCAGAAGGTACTCATAAGCCTCATCCCACAGTGACAGTAGTGGCTAAGCTAGTAGCCACATAAAGAAGTGATAATAAATTTGCAGTCATCTGAGTTTTACATTCTGGGAAAACTCCATTACATGTGTAATACAGGTTGAATAAATATGGAGACTCAATAGCTGACATTAAGCTGTGAACAAAATCAGCCCTGTGATAGCTTGTTTGTATGCCACCTTGAATTCTGTACCTTCCTGTCATTCCTGGGAAGAAGTTTGAACCATCATACAATCAAAAATCCAAACACAGAGAAATCAAAATCATCTCAACTGCCCTACAGGCACCAAGTTGTTTTGATGGTTCGTTTGCTAATTCCACCAAATTCCTTACATCATTCTATTTGTTGTTTTTTTGTTTGTTTTTTTTTAATTTGACCTGCATGTGCTGTGAGATTATCTGTGCATACTCTGCCAGATGATGACTATGGTAATACTGAGACCTCTGTCTGTCCATAGTCTCTTCATCTATGTGTACTCTGCTTCTGAAAGCCGATTTGCTGTTTCATAGCCAGATCCTGCTGCAAAATAAGCTGGCAACACAGTTGCTTATTCAGAAGAAACTTTGGCTATTTTATTTCTGGACTAGCATCTACCAAGAGGTGGAATAACACAATCCAACTAAATCATAAGTAGAAATTAATGGGTTTATAGGAAGAAAACAGTGGTGTAAAGTGTTACAGAATTCACACAAGTGCTAACTGCAAATACTGTATTGTAAGTTTGTACAATATAAAAAAATGAAATAGAATTTTAAAATCTTATTTTTATTTGAAGATGGCAGCCTAAAGTACAGCAGCTGATAGAACAACTTGCGGATAAGTTAAGCAGTCGTACTACCGAAGTCAAAATGTCAACAGTCACTCAGCCAAAGGAATTTAATTTGACTGTTCCCAAGCCACGTGCCATTCCTGTACCTCTGCCAGTACCAGTGCTGGAAAAAAGTCCCCCTGTGAGTTTTTTTATGCTTTGTGATACACTGTGGTTTGTGTGTTCTTGTGCACAAAATCATGGTAAGTGATTCCATGGCCTCTTTCAAAATAATTGTAGAAAATCCAAAACCTTTGACAGACAAACAAGAATTCATTTCATTTTAGTATTACTGAAGGTCAGATTTCTATAAAAATAACTAATTCTTTTCATTTCAGTGAATCTTGCATAAGCAAACTGTAGACCAAATAAAAGAAAGGGGAATGGTTGTTTTCTGTATTTGTTTTGCATCTTTTGGAGGTAGAAATACACAGTGGATGCACACTGATGAAAGCAGATATAAAAATTTGTGGTAGTCCTTGGATTTGTAAAATGCTTGCTTTGGATAATGCAATGAAGCAGGTAAGAAAAGAATATTAAAATGAAAAAAAGTTATAAACTAGCTGGATACTTTTAGATGAACTTGTTAAAACAAATAGCAAAGCAATTTTGGAGATGAGATGGACTCCAGTTTTGCAACTCCTTTAGGGTGGAATTTTATTTCTCACTATTTGTATTAATGTTGAATCTCTAAATTTTTTTTTCTGTTGAAATTTGTTGCTCACATACAAATGAGAGATGACTTTGTCTTTGAAATGGTATGCTTTTATTTTATGTATTTTATGTTCAAGATTCTGGTTCAGTCATACTGGTACAAATCAGAGACACACAATTGGTTTTAAGTTACCTCACTGGGGTAAGGCAAACAGGATTTGGGATCAAGTTGCTCTGACTAACTTAATAAAGACTCCAAAATCATCTATATTTAAATGCAGTGGGAAGTAAGCTTGGAAGTCATTGTTTTGAGTATTATCTGCCACCTTGCATTAGCACTTCAGATTTTAAATAATGCATATGTTGAATGCTCTTAGATAGCATTTACATCTTAGGAGAGCAGAGCAGTCTAATGGTAGTGTGTTATACAGTTAATGGAATTTTACACTGGAACAACTTAATATTGGGCTCTGAAAAACTGCATTTAATAACTACTGAATCGGTAGAGGAATGAGTCATGTTGCTGTCATTTTAATGCCTTTATGCTGTGCAGCCCCTCTTAGAATAAATTTGCTTTAGTGCAGATTAATTTACTGAACTTCATTTGTGTTGTTAGGGTTATACAAAATTTGGATTACATTCTGGCCAAGTCTGCAAATGCAATAGTTTGTGTGAATCTAAAACCATCAGCGCAGTAGTGACATATGATGTGCCCATCCCTTTGCCTATCTCAGCAAATAAAGCTTCACTTTGATTTGCCACATTATTGCCAGCATCACCATTTTAGATCTTCAACATTCAGCAGAGACTGAAAAGGCTGTCCAGATGGCAAGAAAGATGTAGGAAAGTGAGAGCAGTACATTGGTTTGGATGCTGTGTGGTGAAGAGTTGTGTGTTATTATGAGGAATGCTAATATATAGAACAAACAATATACTTGCCTTCATGTATAAAAACAGAATTTTTCTATAGGATAAGCATTGCTTACAACAGTAACTTTAAAAAAAATAGAATTCTGCTCACTACCAAAGTTCAGAGTGCTTATTCATCATCCTGTGCAATATTTTCCCCTCACACTTCTTCCTGAAGCTTATATTCTGCTGGCATTGTGACATTGCCTCATCTAATATAAGGAATTTCTACTTGGGTGTATATTTTGGGTATGATTAAACAAAACTGAACAGTTTCTTAGAAATCATTTGGCATTCTCTGGATATTTGCTTCTCTGCACCTTTAAGGCACTAAATAGCCTATGATGGGTCTGGAGTTTATCCAGAACTGCTGTCTCAGGGCCCCAAAGAAAAGCCTGTAGTTCTGTTTCTTTCTGCATGGTGTCAGCTCAGTGATCATGTCATGCCATTTTGTTCTTCCTTAAAATTCTTGTGATGCATGCTCCTGAAATAAACCACTGGTAGAAGCATATCCAGAAACCGTGGGTGAACCTGACCACAGCCAGAGGGGAAAGGCAAGCTTGGTGTGTGTCACTCCCAGCCTCCTTTTTTTACTACTAAAGAATTAAGTAGGTACAGTTTGGGCTTTCCAGTCTCTCTATTGCTGGAATTCACAATTTGCCTATAGGGATGTATTCATCCTCTTCTGACAACTACAAGTTGTTTATTATTAGAAAGGGTAATTGCTGTGTTGTCTATTCATCTGCCTGATTGGTAATCAAAACCATGGTATCTGAGGGCTAAATTACAAGGCTAGGATCATTTCTGAAACAGCTGATTGAAAAGTCTCCTCCTTAAAATACTTGGAATAAGCACAGCATTTTCTGTGGAGAGATCTTCAGCTTACACTGACAGATGATTGCATTTTTGCAGGTAAAGCACATGATTGGGAAGAGTGAAATAAACTGATACTCACTGCCTGTGCAACCCTTTGCAAATCCTTTGGGCTTTAATTTCTCCATCCATAAAAGCATAATAAAAAATCGTAGATATTGCTGGGAAATACTTTCAGTTCTACTTCACTTAAAAAGCTCACAAAGACATTGAGTAGTCTCACCCATGCATTTAATTGCTGGCCTTTTCTATCTGTGCATTTGTTTTGCCTGTAGATAATGATGTCAGGTAGCAAAGGCAATGGAAAGTACATCAGTGCCATGAGTTTTTCAAAGTGTAGCTCTTTATATAGTCCAGTAAAACCAGATGGGATGCCCCCATTCCCATTACAGATTTTTCCCATTAATTCTTGAATTAATTTTGAAACCTCTATTGGAGGTAGAACTTTTTTAGCAAGATAAATATTTAAGCAGATGTCCTGTAAGCTGGTAGACTATCTCACCCACACAGGAAGGAGACATCCAGTCTTTTTCCAGATTCTGCTTAAGCAAATACTGAAATCCCTGTGAAGCTTCAGCTGTGATGAAAACCATGCAGCTCCTGTTCCCCCTTCTGCCTAGTCTTCTGCTCAGCCATAAGACAGCCAGACTATCTATTTTTTGTTTTATCTGTAGCATTTCCTGAATTCCTGTGAATTCTTGACCAAATTTCTGATTAAGGCTGAGTCCTCTACCTCCAAACATTTAAGCTACATCTCCAATTATATTATTTTACAAAAGCAGTCTCAGTAGACCAAAGCAAAGGCTTATTTTGCCTAGTACGTTTTCTCCAGCAGTGACCAAACATAGATGTGTAGGAAGAGCACACAGAAGAGACAAGCTTAATTGCTGCTTTCTCCAACAACCTACTCAGATTCCAAACATTTCAGCTCAAAGAGTTCCTGCAGTTCCTGGACATTTAATAACCTGTGAAGTATGTATCTTCCCTAAACTTTGGCCATGCCCTGTGCCAAAGAGTCTCACCTTTAACTTTTAACTGCTACAAAGCTCAAATTTATAAGATGCCAAATAGAACTTTTCCATTTCTAGGAACTGCTTTTCCCCCTTCATAGGGCCTGTGGTGTTTATTATTTCTTTAGCCTTTCTTGTACTTGTTTCAGATTTTTCTTTCTTTTTGGTCCCTTGTCTGAGTCTTGTCTTACACTGGACAGGTCTGAAAAGCTTGGGTGGTCCCAGCTAATTGGAATCTGTCCATGGCTTCTATGTTGGCACTAATAGAAAATAAACAATATTTTAAAAATAACTGCAGCTGATTTATAGTGGAGATGAATGCAGTGTTTTCATTGCATATCACTTTGAATGTTTTACATTCCATATTGTAGATATTACTGCTTTTTTTTTTAGGTTCCTCCAAGCACCTACAAGCCTCCAAAGGAAAAAAAGCAACTAGAGAAAATCAAAACAAAAAATCGCCAAAAAGCAGAAGTAAGTATATTATGTACCTGTTATGTTCTTTTCTTTCTTCTAATCATCTGTTCTGCAACTTGTACCAGTTTTCACAAGTCATCGAACTCTATCTGAAACATTTTTGCTTTTGCAGCTAATAACTTCTGGCTCTTTCCCTAGAATTATGAAGTTTGTATTCTCTAATCTCTGCTATTACCCTTTGTTCATTTTTATTTTAATATTAATTGTATGGATGTTCACCTTTTATGCACAGAATAGGAATTGCATGATAGATTATGCAAGTAGCTATGAAAGGCAGTAGAAACTCAATTACTTCCTTCTCTTCACAAGCTAAAAATTGTCTCTTTTACTTCTACAGCACATGTCAGTATTTAACACATTCACTTAATAATCAAGACTTGAAATATGAAAGATGTTCAGACTTGAAATATGGAATATGTTCAGTACTTTCATTTGCCTTCTGTAGTAACTGATAAATAACCATGTAATTACTCAGAATTTTAAAATATCAGTAGATTCTAACTTCCTTTTCACTCAGACTTCATGCTCTTTCCTTCAGTGGACTGAGAGAGTGGGAAGTCATCATGATTTGTAAAGAAGCAGAGTACATGGTCTGTGTGTTAAAAGAGCAGGAGAAGGGAGTGTCTGATAAGGGCCCTCATAGAAAGAGACATCTAGGTATCTGAATTGGTACATGATCTGTGTCTTAAGAGAGCAAGAGAAGGGAGGGTCTGTTTAAATGCCTTCACAGAAAGAAACAGATCTAGCTATTTGAATTGATCCAATCTTTGTTATGAAGCCTGTTCATTAGGTTAGCTCCTATTATGGTTAAAGCAGATTACTGTCTTCTTCTCTTTGGAAGGGAATTAATTAAATGTCAGTTCCCACTTCTTTCTTTCTGCCCACACTGCAGTCACCATATCCGATCCAATCACAGGGTAAGTTTGATAAAACGTGCGCTATTTGACTTGTTTGTATCTGAACTCCGCCACCTCCATTCTGAAAATGCCTTACTCTAACTTTTAGTAGCTGGTACTCAGACAAAACCATTTATCACTGTTCTGGGCTCTCCTGATGTCCTTGTGAAAGGGGCATTGGATTTTGTTCCTAAACTATAGTAAAAGCTACAACATGAGATAAATTCTAGGGGGATAAATTTTGTGTTCCTTTTGCTGACCCATCACGTTACCAGTGGTTGATATTTTATTATCAAACAGTACTGCATTATTTTTTATCTTCTTATTATTTCCCCACTGTGGAGAAAGCACACATCTATTTGTCTGTGTGCTTATTTGTACTTATGAACTTCCTGGAAAATCTGTGGAGGAAAATCAAGATATCACAGTGCCTACACTGTCAAAACTCTATGACAACTATAAAATCACTTAAATACCAGCCACATTCCTCAGTGAAGAAAATGCATGAATACAAGGAACAAAATAAAACTACCACAGAAATTATAGCTGCAATAACAGCAGTTTTTGTTGCCTCTGGAATATTATAAAAGGAATCCAAAGCATTCACAAAGGTCACTTCCCCAGGCTCTTTGCTAAACAAGCTGAAATGTTGGGTCCTAAAAGAAAATGCCATTTGTTTTGTAGCATTTTTGTAATAGCTACAGCTGTAAGTACAAAGTCTGACCAGCTGTGAAAAATGGGGTGGGAGCACTGGTAACCACATGCTAGGTGGTTATAAAAGTGCTGATACTATGGACAGCTGACCACAAGAAAGACATTGGAAAATCTAATCTGTTTCACAGATTTGATTAGAAATTACAATGAAAAGAAATATCTAAAAGCAGGAAATGTGAATGCTTGTTCTTCCCTCCCCCCCCCCCATTTGAAATGACAGCTGGAATTACTGTTATGGATATTGGAGCAATCATTGGTGCTCAGATCTTCTGATCACAGCCTTCTTATTCAATAGAAAAACAAAGCCATTTTTCATTGGCTACGTGGAAACTGATATGCTGTAGATGATTATGAGGATTTTAAGTAAAAGTTTAAATGAGCAACATCTTCCGTATGGGAAGACCTAGCATGAGGTCTGTTGCCCTGTGCAAAAGTTAGAACCAGTTAAACCTATGTGGACAATCAAGACTTGCCTACTAGAAATGTTTCATGAGGAATGGCAATTCAGATAAATAGTAAGTCCAGGTTTAGAATCACCGAGATTCTAACAGACCTCCAAGATCATCTCATCCAACAGTCCACCTACCACCAATATTCCCCCACTAAATCATGTCTCTTAGTACCACATCTAAACATTTCTTGAACACCTTCAGGGACAGTGACTCAAGCACTTTCCTGAGCAGCCTGTTCCAATGCCTGACCACTCTCTCAGAGAAGAAATTTTTCCTAATATCCAACCTGAACCTCCCCTGGTGCAACAAGAGTGCATTCCTCTGGTCCTATCACTAGTTACCTGGGAGAAGGGGCCAACCCCTTCCTCACCATAACCCTCATTCATTGGAATGAAATTAGTATATTGTCTGTGCTGCAGGGTTTTTTTCAGACAGAAAATTAATAGAGATTATGAATGTACCATATTCCTTAAGATAATTGTTTTTATTCTAGGATCTGCTTCTGAAAGCAAACACTAACCAGTTCAGATGTGCGGCCATGAAACCTGAAAAAGCAGAGGTATGCTACAAAATACTTTATTGCTTAAATATCTCCAAGTATGAAGATGAAAATAACAGTTGTGTAAAGATATCTCAAAATATTTGAAAATTTTTGTTTATTTGGGACTGAGAATTATGTGTTGTCACTTAAAACTGTGTTGTTGTCAGTTCACATCCTTATTATTGTTTTCAGATTGTACAACAACCATACTGACATTTGCCTCTTTGCATTTATAATGTACAACCCCCTTTTGTTCTGGTCCTGCTATTTTATTCTCCTGACTCTGAGACAATGAGACATCCCATGATACTACTCCAACAAGTCTCCAAACCAGCAATATTCTTCTAAACCTATTATTTTTGCATTAACTTTTAAGGCCACAGATCAGTCAAGCTGAGGCAGTAACACTTGTTTTCATATGAAATTCTTGCTTTGGTTGATTACTAATTTACACCTCTGTCACAAACTATTTATATAATATATTCATCACATCTGCATATTCTATTCACTGTGTTCATCCTTATGATGTGTAGACACTTTTATGTCAGTATCACGCTAAAATGAAAATAATGACCTTCAGTAGAATTTGAATACTTTAATGATTCCATGAAATATCCTCTGACACCACGTTTTGTCTTCCCAATATCTATTTCAGTTAAAAGCTGAATACTGTCATGGTTGACAGGTAGAATTCACTAGGCAAATGAAATGTCACTGTTACTTCTTTGGCATTATTTTAGTCAATAAAGATTATAGAAATAAAATAATAGTATTTGTCATAAGTTTTTATTTGGACCTACATTTGTATAGTCATTTGATATGAAATATTCCCACTGTACTGGGTGTACATAACAAGTTTTGAATGTATAACAAGAAAATACATATCCTGTGATCATATTTGTTGCTCTAGCTGAATCCTCAGGAATGGTTTTCAGTACAGAGCTAACATTGTTTGCTGAGTATTTGAAAATATCTCTCTGAAATGAAAAAATGTGATTTTAGTTTGAACTGCAGAACACACAGGACAATATGAAGAGCAGGCCAGCATTCCAGGCTCAGAAGATCCAAAGCAGGGTGAGTAATGTTTCAGATCCCATTGTAGATATGCTTGGAATTTTTTTGAGTGAAAAACACAGATTTTTTGGTGGTGCAAAGCCTAATGGAATCTTTGATTTTACATCATATTCTGTGGCCAGAATGGAATGGATTAGATTTAAGGTTTATAAGTTTAGGCCTGTGGATCTTAAACAATTCACAAGGAAATGTGGGAACAACCGGTGAGTGGCTACTGCAGGAGGGAAGCCAAACTAGCAGCCAAGGGTAACAAGAGCACAGGCAGTGCCCACACCATTCAGGAAGAAGGTTGCAGTATCTGCCCAGAGCAAGGCAAGGCTTGTAGTTGTAATGACAGACCCTGCTGACTGCCAATCATCCTTACACAAACAATGAAATGTGAGGTCTGGAGTGCACCGAGGAAGACCAGTTAAGAAACAATGCTACATCAATGCAGGTATATACTGGAAGTCCAGTAAGGACAGCCACATACTAAACTGGAGAGACAAGGAGCAGAATTACCTCCAGTGTAACAGGAAAGCACTGACAACCCCCACTGAGCTTAAATGGACAAAGGGTCTGAGTGGAGGTGCTAGGTGAGCATCAATTATAGCCTGTTAGTTCCCTCATAACACTAACAAGTAAGTTGTTTGCAGTTGCAGCATGAAACTATATTGCTTTAACCATGTTTTCAATTCCAAGTGGAGAAATTTATATATAAAATGATGAGTATTAAGAATAGCCCACAGGGAGAAAATAATTGTGAACGAATGGCTTAAGAACTCAGCACAGAGACAGAATAATCTTATATCTATGAATGACTGTTTCAAAATGAGACCCTAAAGAATGATGAGCACTGACTCTGGATAATGACTGCCTGATATGCAATATACAGTCCATCTAGTGATTTATCTTCTGCCCTTTATAAACATACTCAGGTCATAAAATCCACTGAACTGCATGTTTCTCTGCTAGGATTTGCAAGGCTCAGAGAATTGTAAATACAGAAAATTTGTTCCACTCTCGGTCGTATAATACATGAAAACTCACATTGCTGTCTCTTTGGTAGTTATACTACGGATAATCTTCAGTCTTACATCATTCAATCAATCACTTTTCATTTAAATTCATATCTAAAAAAGTTAAATGTAGAAGTTGTACTTGTATTGTCACCCAAAAAACCTTGTGAACAGATATACCTACTTTTTAAAACTGTATTTAGATACAGTTCTTACAGACTTTGGGAAGTCTGGTTCCCTTCTTTGAGAACTGGGCTTCTAGTAAAAATTTCTAAGGAATATCTGGCACCAATCACATACTGAAGTTGTTGTTAATAACAGTATCATCTACTCAATCTGCTTACTAACAATCTAAGACCATATAAATTATGGGAAAACAGTCACATCCCAATTCCTTTTGCCCTCAAAAGAAAAAAAAGTCAGAAAAAAACATACACAGATAACCCAAACATATGACCTGTAATTATGTGAACTTGGTTCAGGACAATGTATATTCCACTTTTGTCTCTCATAATTAAAAAAATTGAAACCTAAGTGCCAGTTCAGAAGAGTCAAGCCATCTGCCTGAATCACATTAAAAAAATGTGGATCCAGCATCTTACTCTATTGATCAGGATATTTCTAACACCTTCTAGTGTCTTCTCTGGAAGTAAAATCAGTTTTATCTCATCTAAACACATTTCCCATAAAAGTTAGTTAGATGATATTCAAGAAGCTGCTATAACTTTTGAGACAGGCAATTGTTACTGACTTTCAAAATACTTTCTACTCCTTTTGCCTTCCTATCTGTGCATCATAGAGAAAGGTTTATCCATTATGTGTTACAAAGAGTATAATTTATCCTCAAATGAATGACATCACGTAATGTTTTAACCAACTATTATGTTCTTTTTCTCTTTTTAGAACACTCACCATATGTGAAATACATTTTTTCAATTCTATCAAGCACACTTATTGTGTGCACCAACAATTATTTCTGATTGCCATTACAAAATCTCTATTCATCTTTTTCACTTCAAGAGTGAGACAGTACAAATGCATCATCACACTGTCTCAGTCTGCTTCTTGCTCATATCTGGCCCTCTTCTCTCTGTACATATTGGTTTTGGTGAGCTACTGTGTGTTTATTAGTAGGTGAATGCAATATCATAGTGAATGCAATCTTTTTCCACAAGACTTACAGTAGTCTACATTTAGCCAGTTTTTTTCCGTTTTCTCATCTTGAAAAAGGGTAAGTATCTCACAACAGAAAATGAATGTGAAAAATTTAGAAATTCCTTAATACCACATGAAACAGAAGAATCTTTCCAGTTATTTCACTTATGCCTGTCTTCACATAGCTTGGAAGTTCTAGTAATTTTGACTATATGAGCTTCATTCATACTTCTGTTTAACAACATGAGAATCTGAAGCTAAACTTGTTTTCATAATCAGACTTAACTCAGTTCTCTAGCCACATTTTACTTAGTAAATACAGAACGTGAAATCTGTATATGCAGGTAGTCACCAAATATATGGAAATTTCTACATGTGTCAGAGAAAATGTCTACTCTACACCAGTATAGGGTATAATCCAGGCTGGAGGGTGAAGGACAAGAAGAAATGTCAGTGTAATGCAGAAGCCATTAATAAAGGCTGATAAGTGGACCAAAAGGAAGGATTTAGTTAGGCATTGAGAAGAATAAGTATAGTGAATCAAACAAAATTGCATTCTTGTCCTAAATTCTTTTAGCTATCATCATTTTGCCCATAATTAAGCAAGCAGTTAATTTTTTGCCATTAATTTTTTTTTGCCATCTGTGAGGAAAACTTGGTAAATCTACTTAGTGAATTTCCAGGTGATAGCATACATTCATTATCTTCAACCTGCCTAATTAATATCAATTATAAAATATCCATTTTCCAGTTAACTTACACATTTCAGGAGACTGCAGTATGTACAATATTTGCAGAATATAGCTTGAGTGATTCTGTGCATCTGTTTGTCAGCTTCTCATTAAGCTGTTAATTTGGAGTTTAAATACATGTTTGGATATTAAACAAAGAATTTTTTTCTGGAGTTAGGTCAAATGTGTCATGACTAAGCTTTATTTTCTGCAGGAATGATCTCTGTTCTTACCCTGTCTGCCCTGCTTTGCCTTCGTTCTGATCACATCTAATTATATGCATTTGCAAAGGTGCTATATTTTGTCATCTGAACAGTCTATATATGCAAGGAGTATTTTTAACTGGCAAAGAGATTGTTCCCTTCTTCATGCAGTATTTAGAGATTGTCTGGGAGTTTAGTCCTAAGGCAGTACTCTGAAGAACTACAAAGCAGCCACAGGATCTGGTCCAAGTTGTAATGTGAAGACTGAGTCACTGAGAACTTTGCTTCCAGGATCTAGAAAATGGATATGGCAATTGGTAATGCCAGTTGTTTTAGAAATATTTTGAAGTTAAAATAGTGATCATTTGCAAAAAAAAAACAAAAAACAAAAAAACTTTTGAGACCTTCATGTTAGAGGTACTGCTTGTATTTTATTTTAATGTTTTTGGCTAATTTACCTTCCCTCAGAGACAGGCACTCAAAATATTTTATTCTGGAAACAGTTTACTTCCTTTGTCCAAACCAGATGGAATTCATGCACACTATGAACTTGAGCACTGAATAAATGAAAGGAAGTGAACACATTCTAAGGGATTTGACATGGTCCAAGAGTGATTACAAATTTATAATCCACTTGGGGGACTTTGCTGATTTCTTAAGCAGCTTGAGTGGTTTATGAACAGCATGCAATTTCATTGTGAATGTCAGATTAATGCTAGATGAATGCTTTAAACAAAATTTATGCTGTCTTGGGTCGATTTATTTAACCCATTGAAATGTTTTTATACTCTGTTTTATGGTTTACATTACTAACGATAGTATATACATTCCCTCTCCTGACAGATCGACAATTTACCTATTAAATTAAATGCAGCAGCTATTTTAAGAGAGGGTGCCCTCTATCAGCGAAAAATGGAACAGGAGCTCCAGAGGTATGGTCACACATCTTCCTCAGATTATTTTTCACACCTCTTGATAAAAAATCATTGACAACATTACAATAATTACGCAAACTTCAGGTAAACTAATATAAAGGACCTTTTATAAGGCATTAAGAAGCTATTCTGTAAGCATTGGTGACAAACAGAAAAGTGGACTAAAATGAAAATTTACACTGAAGTCATTATTTTACTATAAATGATGTGCTGTGTGACTGTGCTCTGATTTTGCACTCTGGGTAGTGTCCATTTGTAAAGTCCAATAAAGATTGATTGTTACATTTGTTCCAGTTCTTCAGAATAAATAATGACCCAAATACACATCTACCTTTGTGTCTATTATAAAAGGAGCATGTATATTAAGCATATATGTTAAACATTACATATACTTTCTTTTTTTTTGGGGGGGGGGGAACAGGGGAGGGGAGAATGCATGCAAAGTTGATAGTTGAATTTGTTTATCTATGTATAGAAATACCTGCCCCTTTCTATCACATTAAGGTGTATGGGAGGACTAAGACCATGCTGGTCCACAAGCTGGATGAGCAGGATTGTGGGTGACAGCAAGGCATGCAAGGGCAGTGTCCTCACTGAGAAGCCACTCAGTCCCATAGTACGCTGGCAAGGCAGCAGAGTGGGTCCAATGAGGGGAAACAGGGTCAGCCAGCAATCCAGCAATTGCTAGGCAAGACTATAGGGACAAGTCAGGCCAAGGCCAAGCCCAGAGACAAGTCAACAAGACGGGGTTAGCAGATACAAGGCTGGGCACAGGCATACCTGCAACATACCAAGAACAAAGGCTTCTATGTTTAAATGCAGCTTCCAGGAAGAAGCTTCACAGATACAATTTTCTCAGCAGTTTTTCACACAGCTCTTCTCTCTGCAGTCAGATCCAGTGGTGCACAGCTGCTCCATAACACAGCTGTGTTTGAATACAGGCAACTAAATCCTAGGGTTGGGGAATAAGATCTTTTAGGTCCATTTCATGCACGTGGAACTCTGACGTAAGGAAGTCTGACTATGCAGCACAGATTTTCAGCTGATATTAATTGGGCTTCTGAATGTCTGCTGCAGACTGTATTCTATAACTAAAAATACAGAACATTTTCAGTAATAATCTTAACTAAGGTAAAACCCATATCATTGTCATTTTCATTTAGTATTTTTACTAATCCATCTGACTTAGCAAGATAAGGACTAAATACTATTGTTATTCTAAGTCCTGGAATGACTGTCTAAAACTGAATTTGGTTTTTGTATGAAATTTTGATAGATGGATCAGAATTTCAGCAGCAAGATTTTACACATCACTCAGGTTGTGCTATCACCTATTGTTAACAGCTGTATGTATACTGAAGTTTTTCATACAATTATACATGCTACTGTTCACTTTATCTGGCAGAATTTTATTGCACTCAGCAAAGGAATAATGTTCCCCTTGACATTTTTTTTTATTCATGAGATGTAATGTTCAGCTGCATTTAACACACAACAAATACATACATACACATTGAAGAGCAATAGTAAGGCACAACTTACTGCATTTTTGTGTCTGTGCCCAAGCTCTTGGCTCATTCAGTCCTTTGCTGCTGGACTTTGAGAGGCCTGCTGCAGGGCTTTGCTTTGCTTTTCTCTCTTGACCATCCATAAAAAAGAAGAATGTGGTTTTACTTAACAGCTGAATACTTCCTCGCCTCATTACAACAATATTATAGATTATTTAATTGGTGACATACAAAACAGGAACAGAAATAAGCAGGAAAGTTTTTATTTCTCTACAGCAAAGTTGGCAAGAAAACTGCCAAAGAGAAAACTTATTAGTTCTATCTCTAAGCAAAATAATCCTCTGAGAAAATTTACATACCTTTGGCCTGATTCTCCTTGCTCTTTATAAGAATGTACACGTAAATAAAGTTAGCCCTCTCTTTGGGCTTTACTTTGCTGACAACTTTCATGTCCATGCCTTCATACACTTTCTTACTGCCCTACTTTCCCAGGCTTTCTACCCAGTAGGACCTCTTGAACTGGAATTAAAATACATCTGTTGGATGTCTTCACAGTGACTACCTTTTCTCTCTGCAGGGATCAAGCACTTTATGTCACAGAAAACTTCTAGAAATGTTTTATAAACCAAAGCAGGGCTGGAGAGCCAGAGTGTGACATACTTTTCCTTCACTCTTGCAGAATTGAAAATCTGCTACGAGGGACTGGAGACCCATCTGAATTCTTGGAATGGCAAAAGCAGATGCGTGGAAAAGATTTGGAAGAGCAGCTGGCTGAAATAGAGTATAGAAGGCTTCAAGGGAAACTGAGTCACGAAGAGGCAGTTCTAGCCCATCAGAATGTAATTCAAGAAAATAAGAAGAAAGCTGATCTAATGAGAGAAGAGGTAATTCAGCTTTGTTCAAATTTTGCCTGTATTCAATTACTGCAAAATTTACCATAGAT